>NC_092576.1:44261110-44561110 GCF_037975245.1 Apostichopus japonicus
TAATCACATGTGGCATGGCATCTGACCATTTTCAGTCTCTGTATTCCACTGAAAAATGTATCCAATCAGAGAATAGAAATGCGCCTACGTCATCCGAAAACTTGCAACTACGCCGCACAGAAATACGTGACAACGAGCGCTCAATTTGTGTACATATATACTACTATATTCTTCGCTTAGCCAGGTACTCGCTGTACTGTACGTACGCACGCCGTACACACAGCTAGGCATGAACGAGACAGACGACCGTATGTCTAAGCTAGAGTAAAGGTTATAAATTAGCAATGGCTGAGTCTTTAAGAACTTTTCTTACAAATAAAGGTTTCCACGAAGAAGTGATAACAGTGTTCGAGGGTATGTATGTATGTTTTTTGTTGTTTTCCAATTAATACAGAATAAAAGCTTGGCAGTTCGTAACGTTAGTTATTCTAGGTTTGTGCGCGAGGTAGGCCTAGCTAGGCTGTACTATAGCAAATAGGGCCTAGGCTATTGTTATAATTGGTGGGGCCTATTTACACGATCATCGGGCGAATAAGCACGCCGGTCCTGCATATGTACCCGATCGTCGGGCAAATCAGCCCGCCTGTCCTGCATATGTACCCGATCGTCGGGCGAATATGCACGCTTGTCCTGCAATATGTACTCGATCGTCCCAAAATGAATCTAGCCTAGCCCTAGGCTAGGTTAACCTCATAACAAATACTTGAACATAATAATGCTCAAGAAATTGCAAAACACAGTACTATTATGCATAGATTGTAAGCACCCTTAATTATTTGCAAAATGTAGTTACTGCTACAGCCATTACAGCATGAAGCTATCACGGTACCAGATCGTCGGGCAAATTAGCCCGCCTGTCCTGCATATGTACTCAATCGTCGGGCGAATAAGCACGCTTGTCAGGACTGCAATATGTACTCAATCGTTCCAAATGAATCTAGGCTAGGTTAACCTCATAACAAATACTTCAACATAATAATGCTCAAGAAATTGCAAAACAGTACTATTATGCATAGATTGTAAGCACCCTTAATTATTTGCAAAATGTAGTTACTGCTACAGCCATAACAGCATGACGCTATCACGGTACCAGATCGTCGGGCAAATTAGCCCGCCTGTCCTGCATATGTACCCAATCGTCGGGCGAATAAGCACGCTTGTCAGGACTGCAATATGTACTCGATCATCCCAAATGAATCTAGGCTAGGTTAACCTCATAACAAATATTTGAACATAATAATGCTCAAGGAAATTGCAAAACACAGTACTATTATGCATAGATTGTAAGCACCTAATTATTTGAAAATGTAGTTACTGCTACAGCCATTACAGCATGAAGCTAACACGATTCTGTTAAACCATTACCATTGTATTTAAATCATGTGGAAACTGGAAAAGAATTGGTATGCTTTTGTTATTTTATAAAACATATAGTGGGCCATCAGTCTTTATTATAAGATTTTACACTTATATTACCATTCACTAATCTTATTAAATCAGTTTCTTTTACAAGCAGATAGACATATTAGTGAAATCAGTAGGCTAAAATGTAAATCATATTCCTTGTTCACTGGTTTTCTATGCTGATGTAATGGAATCAGGAGATGTCATGAACAATTTATCCTTAAAAAGAGAAATTTCTGAAAACAACTAACAAAAAACCTTGCTTGGTAACCATGTACCTGCCAAAATCAACATGATAACCCATAAATGTTAGGTTTAATTTGAATCCACCTTCACATAACACATCTCACCCGCCATGGATGACATATTGCTGCATATCGTGAATTGATGTATCTCCTTCGTACAATGCCAGTCATGTTCTTGTTTCTCCATTCTCTCCCAAATATTAGTCTAGTCCACATGGAACTCTACCTCTCAACATATCTTTTTTTAAGAATGTTTTGATTTATACCATATGCTTGTCCTTTATCACATTTATTTTTATCTTCACCTAACAGGAGGGCACAGATATTGAGAGCGCAGCACAGGGCAGACAAGGACAATATTGGCAGCCTTTCATCCTATCTCTCGGGCCAGAATTGAACCCCAAACAATTCTTCATTGTGGCAGATAAACTGGCCATTCCAGCAGGGACAGAGGCATAGAACATACATTTAACATAGACTATGCTCCCCCTCTACAACACTAGTTTTGTGAGTTCCATGCTTCCATGGTGTATGGAATTGTGCAACCAACAGAAGTGAAGTCTCTCGTCCGAATCCTTGCCACATCTATAAGGGCAGCCAGCATGGAGTAACTTCAAGGAGTGAATGTTACTTTTTTATTGCTCTGTAGTCCGGAACCACGTGTGTCAGCATGGAGTAGCTTTAAAAGGGTGTGAAGACTCGCGCAAAAAGAACGTCTAATGCCGGTAATCTGACCTAGTTTCGAATGAGGTGTAACAGAAGTGTTAGACACTGCCATCGATCCCAGAAAATACAAACACAGCTTGCTACCGTCGGTAATTAGACACTAGTGTACAGTCAGTACATACAGCTGCGGTCAATACCCACATGACAGTGTATAAACGATACAGCGATGAACATCTCAGGTCCAGCTAAAGATATCAAGGTATCACGTTTCATTACTGTCTGTCTTTTTTAGCGACACGAACAAACATCACTTGCAAGCAACAGAAAGTTAACTTTTTCAGATGGCTGCACGCTGTGTGGGACAAGTTTACAAGTTCAATGCCTTTAAGGAGTAACTAACACATACCCTAAAACGTTAAATTGATAACCCGGAGTTTACCAAAAGTTTTATATAAATAGGGAGGGCTCCAGAAATAAATATTTAATTGATTTTTGGTTTTTAAAAATGTTTTTTTTATGATACTGATCTAATTATGAATGTAATTAAACAAACACCTAGTTGCCAAAAAACTTTGTTGTATGATTTTTCGAGCATGTTATTTTAATGTTTACTTTAATGTTCCCACATTTCACTGCACTCACTATGTTGAAGGTTTATTTAATTAAGCAATTAATTAAGCTAATATTATTTATTGTGCACAATATTCCATAATTTGTTCCATGAAAAGCAAGTAATCTGATTATTATAAAGTCAGTAACTGTAGAAAATTCCATTTGAGAATATACTTTCCTCATTATTCCCCCCCCCCCATTTTTTTTTTCATTTGAGTGATGTAATGAGTCAAAACTGTTTCAATTTTTTAGTCGACTCTCGAGTGACATTTCTTTTGCAGCTAGAGGCCGACATTAAATGATTCACGTCAGATAATTTATAAAACTTCAAAATTTGATTGAAATCACAATCACTATATGATTACTATCAGAAAGTTAAGAAATAATTGAGGGTGGTATAATAGTCACATGTACTGTTTTTGCATTCAAATTTGCTTTATATGAATGCCATATCATGAAATCGTGAATGCAGTATATAATTATTCATGTTTATCTAATAGCCATTATGAAGTTAGTGCCATTCTGTCAACTGCTTGTAATATTTTGTTTTGTGTGTGCTGGATAATGACTTTCAGCAATCGCCAATCTATATCATTGAAACACATAGTACTAAATGTTGACTGCACTGATATATAGTTTAACCATTCCTAATATTTTATAAATAACCTGCTGAAAATTTGTCATATGTTTTCCCCATTTTGAAATCATTCTAAGAAATTTTTGCTACTATGCATTAATGATTCACAACTGGAAAAAAGGCAATGTACCAGATCCATTGTACTATCGTCGTGTTTCCATCATATCCCTTTTGTAAAGGCAGGATCGTATAGTTACTATATCCTTTACAGTGGAAAATTTAAAGTTCAGTGAGATCGAGAGATGGGATCAGCTGGGTATATAACGACTCAATTTACAGCTGTGTTGTCAATGAATTCCAGGGTATTACCACCTGGCGGGGACATACTAAGAATTTAAAGTGCTTTCTGTTGCAGTGGTGTTGCCAAACATTTGAATCTTGGTTGGTGATATGTCTATTTGTGAATTCCCTCTGGGGGGAGGGGTTCCCCAGGCCACCCATTGGCGACACCACTGATCTGTTCTCAGCTCACCTAATCCTTTTCCAAAAAAATTAAAGAACATTTTAGATGGCCCAATTCAAGCAGAAATTTGACAGATTAATATTGAACTGAAAATATGTCACTGTTATGTAAAGTATCTTTATAATTTGAACGTTTGTTGGAAAGATAACATGTTTTGTTGAACATCCCTCAGAATATTGTTTTGAATATTGAATATTGTTGAATATTTTTTTTTTTTTTAATATGATAACGAAAATTAAATAAGAATATATAAGTGGGTTAGTGGAAATAAAATTACTGTTCGGTGGATATTGACAATTATATTTCTTGATGGAATACCATTTTTAATGTACTTTGTGTGTGACTGTCACAACGATTTTCTGATCTTTATAGCCTAACATGATTTGATGTGAAGGCGAATTCACTCCATGAAGTAGCACCTTTCAGTAAATTCCCCTGCATTAACAGATCATTGAATGTTGTCTTTGATGACCTTAAATGCAACTATATTGAAGAATTCCAGCACTTAGCCAACACGGAGGATCAATAGAAAAGCTTGTTCAATCCAGAATTTGCAGTTTATAAGATTGACAGTATAGCTGTGATGTGTAATAATTCAGTCTAAAGGACCGACTGTTCAGTCTGATATCAGTCTAATAGACTGAAAGTATTCAATCTAATTAAGACTGGTGCTGCAATAAATCAGTCTAAACTGCTGACTGTTCAGTCTAAAGTGGTTTGATTTTCAGTCTATTAGACTGAAGAGGATTCAGTCTAATTAAGACTGACCTTCAGTCTTTACATTTCAGACTGGAATTCAGTCTAAGTAGTCTGATCCCTTATCCCATCCATCGTTAGACTGAAATTTCAGTCGATTAGACTGAAATTTCAGTCTCTCATTTTAAGAGAGCATCCTAACAATCATAATCATATTCGTAAGCATCATTATCGTCATATTAATTTCCTCATCATCCACATCGTCCTCATCAACCATATAATCATCATCACTCTCATCACCATACTCCTAAATAGTATCTTCTTCATTATTATCATCACCTGATATATACACAAAGCCTAAGGATGAAATGTGAATTGAACGGTTAAGAAATAACGGTTAAAATGTTAAACGGTTGAACGGTTAAACGGTTAAAATGTCAAACGGTTAAAAACGGTCGTCACCACAAATATATTCTAAGACTGACGAGTGTATATTTTTATATTTTGGGGGAATGTAATGTTACCAGATGTATTTAGCAAGCAGCGTGTTATACAACAAAAACGTTGATGTATATAACTTTTCGTTCCACTACAATGTCACTTTGTGTTGACCAAGTTGGATAAAGAAAACCATACGAATTTGATGTTTTGGGAAAATTCTCTACATGGCAAAGGACATTTCCTTTACTTTTTCAGACTTCCTATCCGAAATCGATTGTTGCGGAAAGGCATCGCATTTTGCGTTGCTGGATAGGTACCTGAAAAAGTTCATAGAAAAAGTAGGCTGCTTAATGAAAGTATCTTATAGCAGGATCCAATAGATGTGGACGAAAATCGCACTACCAGACCAATCATAACAGTATACGACGTAACAGTAAAGATAACGTATGCATATATGTGGTTCGTTTTATAATTACAGTTTCTACACAATATTAACTGCTTCACTTACCAGTTAGATACTTTTGCCAGATACTTTCGATAATACAGATTGACGATCAAAATCAGAAATACAGAAAATTGCGTCATCCTGCGATCGTGTACAACCAACACGTAGTTCTAATGCCGTTTAACAGTATTGAACTTGTAAATTGTATAACGAGTTACTTTCGTGTTAAGATAGTGTGTTTTGTTTATCTTGTTCGTTCAGCCGTTGAACGTTTTTAAACTTGGCCTTTGTATATTTGCAACCAACATAAAAGGCATTCACCTACTTTCTTGTACTTTAGCATTCCATACCATATCCTGCAGTAGAAAAGTTGCGACTTGTAACAAAACACAGTTGCACGCAAAGCTACATTACCACGACCAAGATATAGAAACCAAGTTATGATAGGAATTGATAAGTTTGAATGAGCTGAGAATTTGATAAAAAGGTTAATGTCTTGCTTTACCATTAATAATAACGATTAAATGGTGAAATGGGAATAGGGGAAGGGGTTGAATTTCACTGAATGTTTTACATACTTAGTGTTAAAGCATCCACGTTATTTCATTTTGCGTTTTAAAAGACAGATACTATGAATACGTCGTTTCATTAGCAGGACGCCTCGCCAAGGTATTTTATTATAAATATCAGAGATGTATAATGGAAGACAAGGAACAGGAGAGTTGGGAAAGAGGATAAATATATACAATAGTAATAAGACATGAGAGCTTCAGTTTTGGTATTTACTTTCCTTAGGAAGAGAATATTGTTATTGCTGAGTGTGTATCAGACTACTATTTCTTCTACGAGGAAATGGAGGTTTGTAATTTGTATGTGTCTAACATAAAACTTCATATGTAGATAAGTGGAATTTCGCGAATTACACCCCACTGTAAAGATTAATGAACCATATATACATTGGCTGTATGCAATGACTACACACAGATGTTCGTAGGATTGTGTACGAATTGCTGTATTGTTAAAACAACAACAGCAACGCTACAGAAAGTCATGTAGCCTTCTGTTTGAGAAGTTTGTTGTTCTTGTGCATATTAGACATACGCGAGATGCGAGGTGTCAATTCCTGTATTTCCATCTCATTTACCCCTTGCCTTATGCTCCTTCTCACCAGCCATAGCTTGTTACAATGGTAACAATTTCTTTAGCAAACAAAATACATAAGCCAAAAGATTAATTTATTTGTTTTTTATTCTCTCAATTAGGACCAAATATAAGGATGTTAGTAATAACTCTTACATACCGCTGGAATCCTCCGTTTGACTAGTTTTGACTATTGAATACAACATAATCGTGGCCCGAACCGCATTTAAATGTTCCTCGCTATAGTGGTACATTGAACAGCCTATATGGCTATATTGTCACCAGCGTCGATTATGGCCGTATTACAGAATTTGGTATATTGGTACTTTCTCATACATTAAAACTATAATTAACATGCGGATGTGCCAGCAATGTACCAGCTACTTTATTTTGGTCACAGCTACTTAGGTATCACATGCAAAATGAGTAGGGTCAAGAGTGTCTACTTAATGCAAATTAAGCCTCGCCTCGGAACAGTAACTTAAAAGGCATTATTTTAGAGGTCGGCTAAATCGAAATGTGTAGGTTTTCACGGAAGCTTTAGACTACAAATACAGCAACTGTCTGTATTTTTGAAGAAATGATTGTCCCCACGTCTGATTTACTGGTTCGACGGCACCGCAGATCACTTACGGCAACTAAACACAGCACACAGCAGTTCAGTGTCCAACCAGCCATTTTTATTTTGAATTGGAGAATCTGATGAAAAAGACTATGTCTCAATATCGTACTACTGTATACGTATTATACCGTGATGTCTCTGACAAAATGAAAGGGATGGTCATGGAAGAGTTTACCTTCACAGTATAATTTCGATGTAATTATATACATAATAGAGGTGTAGCTTTTCTATCTTCAAATCGATACACAGGTCTTTTGTCGTGATTTTACAACAGCTATTCCGGTAATTGGTAGCTGCTACATTCACACACACACACACCCGTATCATACACTCTCAACATACTCCAATCAAACATTGGCTCTCTGGCCAAGTCGCACATCCAATGTCTTAACAATCTGAAACTATTGCTCCTTGTTGGTTTCATAGAAAGATGAACACGTCTTAACAACGCCTCTTTCGTCTGGAATGCTTATCTTTGTTTCAAACTATATAAAAAAAACAGAAAAAAAACTACGATGTCTTGTAATGCTAACATCATGTTGAAAACCACAATATATGTACATACTTACTATTTCTGTGTACAACATACTTTCTGTGGGCAAACGATCTTTGTCATTGATCAAGAGTTACATTTTATAATCGTGTTATCTTTCCAAGATTTGTCTTCCTCCGCCCCGTCAAACGGCATCAGTGTTTCATGCATATATCTCTCTATTCAAAGGTCGTATAAGCCAGACATGAAGTAAGTTCACAATGGTACTCTATTTTATAGTTTTATTTATCGTGCTGCTATTTATTTACAAAATGGTAATCTGAAAAATTTATTGTAAACAGCTGCACTTGTACGTTTTGTATATATATATATATATATTTGTATATGTATGTATATGTGTATATATATGTATGTGTGTATGTGCATATATGTGTCCATATGTGTATATGTATGTGTGTATATGTATATGTGTGTATATATACGTATATATATATATATATATATTTATTGTTTTTGTGCTTGTACACTAACATTTGAAAATAATTTCTTGTTACATACTCACTTTTGATGTCCTTTTTATAAATATTTATATTTATACTGGAAATAAATAAATGAAAAAAATGAAATGAAGTTAACAACATTATATCACACTGGTAAGTTCAAACTCAACTGATACGGATAATTAAAGAAAATAGGAAATCACATTTAGGAAATAACTCTCCCAAAATAGAACAAAGGCGGTAAATATATATTTTAAGTTGAGATTAGAACGCTAGCTTTAGGGAGGGCGTCCGAGGGGGATGGCGGGCGTCATTCTCTGTATGTGACCAGGTCTTGAACTATCGCCACCTTCCTTAATTCCTTCATTGAATAGTAAAATATATGAACTTTATATACTTTAAAAGTAATATTGTACCAGTACAGGTTTGTCGAGTTGTTTCACCAAACAAAGTGCACGTGACCTATATATAGTGTTCGGAAGATGGGATAGGGTAGGGGGTAGGGGAAAGGAGACCTGTCATACATTAGTTTCTCTAATTTCCTAGAAACGATCTTTTACGCAACGGGAATGTAAACGGGATATGTGTAGAACAACAAATTATGAAATTAGCACTTCTACCAGAACATGTTTGTCTTAAAAATGCACGTGAACTATATAATGCATGATAAGGGAGGGATTGGGGGTTACGTTAGATTTCGTATGGACCTGGCACACGTTATTGTTTGAAGAGGGCTATGCGACGTTCCAGAAATAACCAGTTTATTTGAAAACACGTGTTCATAAACAGGTGGATCGGGGCAAATACGTTTGAGTCTAAGGCATTGGCTGTAAACAATATAACTAATGCAACTATGTGGGTGAATATTATTAAAGTAAAAATACACATGAATACCAGTAGGCTTAAATAGATCGAAGTGTTTACGAAAGTACTATCCGAATAACCAGATCATCTAAAACAGTATTTAGTATTTATAAACTTCTACAGAAAATGTAATGCTCTCATGAAATGAACTATATAACATGTTCAAATACTGCATGAGTGATTCTTCACTATTTAGCCAGACCCAAAAAATATATCGTCTATGTCTATACTAATGTTGCGGCTTCAGTGTAGAACAAAGGGTTGCTTTAACTAATTACATGATAAAACACATTCTGTACATGTATATACCGTTTTAAGTTTGATTAATCATTCGTGATTTTGAAAATGCTCATCTTATAGTTAAGAAGTATTGGTAAAATTGTTTTTATAGGCCATTTTTTCGACAATCCGCAAGTTATTTGGCCAATCGCTGGATTAATTCATTCATTGTTATTTTCTCACTTTTCCGATGACTTTGCTAGGTATGCACTCTTACACAAACACTTTGCTTAAACTCTCTGATCAATATTCTTAGGTTTTATATTGGCTGAGGCACCTTATTTGCTTCAATAATAATTATGTATGTCTGTGACACCAAACTTTAAAATACACTTTCTCTAAAAGGATAACTTGAACGGATACAACAATAATTACATGAACAGACGGCGAGAAATCGATTTTTGTTATACTGGATGTCAGAAGTTATTTTGAATTAGCAAAAGTAAAGATTTTACTCTGGTAGACTCACAACATTTCCGACGAAAAGGAACTGGCATTATACTTAGTATACGAGCTGCTACATGTTGAGTTTAAAAACCCTTAATGTTTGAGGAGAGATTTTCACTGCAGTCAGTAGAGGTGATGTTTTATATTTAGTATAGCAAATTTAATGGTTGATTGGATTCCGTAGGTCGTTTGAGGCGCAAAAAGTAAAAAGATGGAACTATTCTACTTAAAAAGTCCTGTGACTGACGTGATGTTATTCCCCATAACACGTTACTCGACGATAATATTGGGAAAGTGGTGAAGAACAAACAAGAAACCAAACCCAAAGATAAGTTCAAACTACCCTGCACTTTCCTTATTTCCTTCATTGATTAGTACAATATATTGAATTAATACATTCAGAGGTACCTGTGCAAGTAACGGTTTTCTAGTTGTAGATAGCTGTATCATCCGACGGATGACACGTGACTCATTTACTGTACGGATGAGCGGGTACGTTAACTCTTTACGGACTTGGGACAATTTGTCGTCCCTAAAATCCTAGACACAACCTTCCAAATTGCACCTCTCTATTTCCTGTATGTCATCAGGTCGTGCAATATCTCCACCTTCCTTACTTCCTTCATTGATTAGTACAACCAATTACTTGTATATACCTTTTAAGGTACTTGTACAACTGTAAGTTTGCCTAGTTGTTGATAGGTGACTTGCCAAACAAAGAACACGTGACTTATATACTGTACCGACGATGGGGGAAGGTGGAGTGTGAAGGGGGAGGAGGTACGTTAATTCTCATAGAGACCTTTCATACATTATTTTCCCTAAGTTCCTAGATACGACCGCCCAAATTAAAACTGTATATTTCGCAATAGGAATGTGAAGTTAACATAAACAAAGAAGAAAGCATACCACCACATAGATGAGTTCGAAATCAACTAAATTAAAGAAAAGGGAGATCACACACACAAACTCACGCAAAATGGAACATTTAACTTGTATATCAATTGACACTAAATGAGGAATATCGTGTCTTTGCTTATGTGTGGAGGGGGCAGTGTATTACACCAGGTCCTGTACTTTACCCACCTCCCTTAGTTCTTTCATTTATTAATACAATATATTAACCTTATTTACTTACCCAAATGAGAGTTTAATTGGATGTCATTGGTTCTGGTGTAAATATCATTGACTCAATGGCCTTTAGTTTCAATAATATGGAAATCATTTATTGTTATATTCAATCTTTGATTATTGGTTCCGGTATCGAATCGTCCTGGAAGTGGGAGGTGGTGGTTATTTGAAGACGTTGTGGTAAACATAACATATTATAGCAATATATTAAGCCTTTTTAAATCCAAGGTAACTGTAACAGCATCGAAATTCAATGACAAAACCAGTAAATATATCCAACTTGGGCAGACATCAATCCGAAATATAAACCCATGTCGGGAAACATATCCAGTACATCATGTATTACCGTTATAGCCGTGTTGCAACCGATGTGCCATTGATTTGAGTTTTTGATTCACACTTATATACAGCTAACTTTTATATGTACTTGTTTGAAGGTAGTTCATAATTATCCAACCGAGGCGGAGCTCATACAACTACAACAGCAGGGAAACGTCAGTTACTAAATTTATACAACGGTGACATAAAGCCTTTGTAACGCCTTCTCGAATTGACCTGAAGTAATGCTCGTTGGTTATGACACGCACTTTGAATATGGGAACTGTTCAAATTAACTTTTTCGGTACCTTTAATCTACTACTACGGTTCTATTTAGAAGAAAATCACATAATGTACTCCCCCCCCTATGATGTCACTGCTCGTCGACGAGGCTCACAACAATAACTCAACCTTCTGCGTGTACATCAAACTTGATCAAATATATCAATGTGGAATCGCGTAAAACAACGTGCCAACCATGTGACGCGCTCCCTCCGTGACACAGAACTCTAATAGTACTCCTTTAATGTATTGCTACTCTGTCCGCTCCTGTAGTGTGGTGAATTTACCAGGTTTGTAAGAAAGGAGGGGGTAGGTACGTAGAGACCCGAGGACACCGTTGAACATATTACACTAACAGTGTATTCTGAGTTTTAAAGGATAATTGTCTATATAATTTACCCGTGGTACATTTTTCGCAGTGTACTGAACAAAATAAATATATACAAGAAGTAATTCCTTAACGACTAAAATACGACAAACGGATAATGTACATGAACTAACCGTATCATGGCACAGCTGTTATGTAATGTACAAGTTACCTAGCAGCGCGCTAAACTATACGCATTAAGCTAAGGACAACGTAGCGCCTGACAAAGAATGCGTCAAGAGCAACGCAGCGCAGCTAACGACGAATTGCGTCAGCCTGCGAACCTGACGCTGCGACGGCCTTATAACTGCACAAGCAGTTTACGCAGTGCAGTCGCATAGTGAATTGAGCCGATCGTCTGCAGAAGCCAAAAATAACCCCTAAAAACAACGCCTCTGACAAACGCTATAAAATTCGGCAAGGATTCTACTTGGCAACTTCTTCCAAACTATACTCAACATGTCTATAAACGATACTTGCACGGCATTGTAAACGGCCCCTTAAATGTTTAGAAACCTATACACGATTACATATCAAATAAGGTTAACACGTACCGGTACCCAATTACAAGCTAGTCAACGCTCCCTGACCCCCGCCCCAACGTCTTTGCACCCCTAGTAACTTCCCCGTATAAGAAGAACAGAGGCGACCTTGTCCATCAGACTGTTGACATGAATCCCGGCAACAGGAAACAACTTTCTTGCAGCCAGCAATAAACTGATACCCTAAATACTCAGACGAGCGCACATGACAGGGACCTCCCTGCTTAAACATTAAACAAACAAAAACACATTATACAACAAACAGGCAACATAGAAAATAGGTACACAAGAGAAAAATAAGGTGCCTTCTCGTAACAGTAAATTCCACAACAATTGATGTCATGATCCTATATCAAACGCGTTTTTCGTGAAGCTACCCGAACAATTGAATCTAGCTAGTGGTACATTTCGCGATGTTTACGGAAATTTTTAATTACAAAATTGTCATTTTGAGTACATTTTGTTCAAGCTTTTAAACTGCAGCTGGAACCTACGCATCTTATCAGGACTAAACACAAATGTTCATAGACACTAGGAGCAGACGACAGGGTTCTTATTCATAATCAACATAAGCTACACTCCTTTTTTTGCACGTTAATCAGCGCGTATGGTATGATAGCAGTGACCGTCGTAAGCAATACCCCAGCAATAGATTAAGTATTTTTAAATTGATGGTAAATTTGACAGTATCAAAATTCAAAAACAAAACCAGTCAATATATCAAAATTGAGCAGACATAAATCCGATATACAAAGCTATTTCGAGGAATACATCCACTACTTCATGTATTACCGTGATAACCGTGTTAAAACATGTCGTACAACTTATGCGCCATGCGTTCTGACTTTAGTATTGATTCACACTTAAATACAGTTAACTTTTTTTTGGTCCTGTTTTCTAAGTATGAGTCATATCTTTAGTAAACGTAGTAATCTATTCAAATGTATTCATAAGTATCCAACCAAAGCAGAGGTCATATAACATATCCAATAGCGTGACAGCGTCAGTTACTCAATGTATAAACTAATGACGTAACGCCTTTGTAACGCCTTTTCGAATTAACCTGCTTGAAGTAACGCTTTAGTGACTTCTTAAAAATTTAAATGGGCTCTACAGTGATATTTTTGTATTATAAGTTATCTTTACGGGTAAATTGTTTGACCACTTGAAGGATTTAAATACATCATTCAATAAGAAGCAAACTTTACTCAGTTCCTCTGATAGCTGTTGTTTTAAGATATGCTTCTTCTCCAATCCCAGGCTATATTTCTTATAGTCTGAGCATTCTGGGTTTGTTTTGTGGTAAAGATATAAAGATTTCTTCGAGATTCGCTGCTGAACTATACAGAACAAACTAAATTTAGCAGTCATTCCTTATTAATATTCAACCAGCAGCTGTACGTAGTCCCCGTTTTCAGGATCTTAGAGACTTCAGTCAAACAGCTGATATTTGGCTGTTACACCAGTATAATTGATAAAGTCATTTTTGGTTTAAAGGACAATTGGCTGCAAGTTATCTTTATGAAATAAACTCATGGGCCAGTTCAAGTCAATTAATTAATGGTTTTACTCTGGCTATTGAGTAGTCTATAGGCTTATAGGAAGTAAATTGTTCTGTTTGTTAAATATTTGACCAAATACAATGGTATCAAACAACAGTAATTCGAGTACAAGTACGGGTACTTAACCATCAGAGTGCTGGTACGAAATGATGAGTACCTGTACTGTTCACCTAGTGCGAGTACCGATCCTTGACAAAAAGAGTGCCTAAGTGCCATTCTAGTGCCAAGTGCTTTTCAAGTACTACAACACTAGAAAATAACTTCTTGAACAAGCTTACCAGTTTGTTTTAATTGTCAATTACATATTTAAACAGAAACAAGTTTGGCAACACCAAATCTCTCAAAAATAGAAAAAAAGAAATACGGATACCGATGCTAATAATATCCTTAACACTTTACTTACTAATGACGTACTGGTTAAAATTATTAAACGTGGACCGGAAGTGAGATCTCAGTGTGGTTTGGCGTGGTTCAAGTCCAAATTGTGGCTGAAAAAGAGGTATTTGGAAGGAGCTGTGATGCCGCCTTGGCTATACGTTGATATCCACTTATTATACATTCAATATGGCTTACCCTAAGGGGACAAACGCTTTTTTCTCTTCATGGAAATCGTACTGCTGAAAATGCTGCACAAGCCTTCTAGACAAGTAAACAGTTTCATGATGAAACTTAAAAGCTTGTAAATGGGTATGTTGATGATAGTGTTTGTTTCTTGTTAAACTGTTCTGGTTAATGTGATGGTTTTGTGATCAACTGTTAAGCTTCAGATCATGCTCAAAGCTGGGATTACGCCACTGATGTGCTGATTGTTTTTTTCTCTTGTCATTGGTTTGCGAAGATTAGAACACCTGCTGATGTGATGCAACGCCATTGCAAGAGATTGTACCATTGTAATGATGGCAGGGGGCGGCAGTGGAGGAATTGAAACTTGAGCAATCATTCTTTGAAGACTTCCTTAAGTGCAGCTCCATCACTGTTGACCTTTTCTGTTGTTATTTTTCTTTCAGGAAATTTGCATTAAGTGACAAGATGAGCATTACATACAATAAACAAGTGTATGGGGGAGGATGGAAGTGAAAGCATTGTTGGATAATATTTTATGAAGACTATCACATATATATATATATATATATATATATATATATATATATATATATATATATATATATATATATATATATATATATATATATATATATATATATATATATATATATATATATATATATATATATATATATATATATATATATATATATATATATATATAACAGTGCCACTACTGATGTATTTTGATTTTGTTACTATCCTTTCATGTCCATTACTTGTGTTGACAAATTGAGTTAGTTTTAACCATAGTTTGAACAGCTCTTACATTTGGATTGTGTGGAGAATAGGAGGGGAGGTTAGAAGTGAAGTTAAATCATCACTCGATGAAGACTGTCATAGATACAGCACTGTCACTGCTGATGTATTTGTTGTTCTTGTTCTTGTTACCTTCCATACATTATTACATGTAGCTGAAAAAAAGCTTACAGAAGAAACAGCTGTAACATTTTAAAGAAGGGTGTAGGGTGTGTGTAGGGGCGTGGGGGGCGGGGGCTGATAGTACACTTAATGATTCCTTTTTTGAAGACTTTCATAGATGTAAGACAGTGATCTGATTTACCTTGCTGTGGCTTTCCCCTCATGTTCATTACTTTTATTTGAAAGATGAAAACATTGTTCAAAACATGTTGAAAGGGTGGAATGAGTAAAGAAATTGAAGATCATTTAGTCCTTCACCGCCAATGCTATTCAACTCCAGCTTATATTTTATCTCATATACCCATGTATCATGTAACCTTGGTTGATGTACATTAATACTACCTTAGCCATGCACATTCCTCTACTGTGTGCATTTTAACTGCGTTGAGTTAATTTAAACAGCACTGCATTACTTTAAACACACCTGCTTACTATAGCGGATGGGACAAGATACCTGCGTTATTTAGTTTAAAACCCACTATACGTGTAACTTAACTCAACCAGGAGTGCCTTATACACGATGGTGCATAGTATAGCAGATGGATGAACTCACGATTTCTGCATAAGTTTATTCAATTTTTTTTTGTGCTAAGGGCTCCTATACTAAGTGGAATTCTAAAATCTACAGTCATATGTATATACTTCGGTTAAGCAGTAATGTCATACAGTAAAGTGTGGGAATATGTTAGGATGACATATCTTACTTGCCAGGTATACATTTGTTATCGGTAATTATCTGGTGACAAAAGTCTTAACTAATGTACATCTGTTTTAGCAATCCAGTGCATAGTTCTGTTATATGCATACATAGCTTGAAAATCAGCCAACGGGGAAAATAGGTTTAAACATTGTCCTTAAAGACTAATACTGATTAAATCCAACCTTCACCTCAACCCGTCATAGTCATTTGAACTTCCTCTTTTAGTCCGTACCATTAGCGTGTTACTTTTGAGAACTTCAATTCTGCTAACCACGAGCAATTCCTTCATAGTACGTGCGGTCTGTCTTACTCAATGATGTGTAACGGTCGCGTAAAACAAATCTATTTAGGTGTTATTTCTACATCGGTAAAATAAAAACCAGCACTGGTATTCATCGCTCATGGTAACTGAGAAATATGCCTAGAAATTCTGTTATAATTATCCATTCAACCTTGGCGTTTTGGTAGATTATACATCGCGTGTTATAAACAGCAAATTTTTACACACACGTATACATTACAAATCGAAAGATAAACATATACTACACACCTCCCACTTTGTGTGCTTCCATTATATATGTACACCGATACGATTACATCAAAGAAAACGATATTCACTATTAATGGTAGTGACATATCACACACTGAGCTAGGGAACTTATCGAAGGCTAAGTTTAAAAGTTAGTTATTTGTACCTGTTGTAATATTTTAATTTCATCTTCAATAGAGGTACATTTTCAATTTTGGGGATAAATGCGTTAAGGAAACACAAAACAACCTTACTTATCGTCTTCAACATTCAACGTTCAACATTAAGTATTAACATAATATACGGTAGATATCATTTCTTTTCAACTAAATGAGGACTGAAATCACAACATTCTCCGAAGTGCACAGTGCAGCCCTATTCCTAGCTGTAACCTACGTAGAATTCAGTGACGCGGTTAGCTATACTCTAGTAATTTAAGTTTGCATGTACTTGAAATGTGCAGGAAGTGTGAAACGGCTACCTATACATTGTAAAATTGTGTGAGTGTCACGTAAACTAAGAAAACAATTGTGCAGAGAGCGAGGCTGATGTTGAAAGTATACAATCTCGGCAGAACCATAGCAATTTTCTATACAGAAAGAATGACTAGGACAAATAAGGAGATTGTTTACAGTCCAATGTGAATAAATAATGACATCTCTCAGGGAAGATTGAAGGCCAAAACAAGAACGTCAACAGTTTCTTGAACGTATTTCGACAACTAGTTCAGTTATATTTTCTTCTCTGGTCAGTCAAAATGACTTACGGGTAATTTACAATAAACTCTACTAGAGATATTCTTCAAGGTGCATCATATAATCGTTTTATTTTTTCTTCTCTCTACTGTTTAAGGAGGTTAACATCATCGTGTATCGGTTCAAATATCATTCCCACTGTGAGTGGAAGGTTGTTGTAACAAATACTCTTATTCTAGTTGTCGAAAGTAGCGTTGTCCACATATAGCAGTGATCCTATACTTCCCATCTGAATATAACATTCACCCTGTTCCCTTACAGGACCTACAATCGGTAGCTGTGGAAAAATGATAAGGTCCGTGGGTCTTACATTGTCATAACATGCATAAGTTCATTGACGTCACTGAAACATGGTGCTTAAGCTGAATAGATTAATTGTTGTTGATTGACCTGTGACACTTAGCTAAGTATAGTTACTGGGTTTCCTTCCAAACGCCCTAACTTTACTTTTAATGCTTGGAACACATGTTAACCCTATTTATGATACATACGCTACATGCCATTGGGTCCGTGATTACGTTATCCAAGATTCGTGAGTCGTTCTAACGAAATCGGAATTCGTTTCGTGGAATGGCACACTCAAATATTCTTAAAGAGGCGAGTTCACTTGTCTTGAATGAATATACGAAAAATATGACAGCCTCAATAGTTTGGTTCGGTTCAGTTCAGTACGTGAGTGAATTGCTCGACTAGATTAGGACTCTAGTTAGTTTAAATTTACATGTCAAAAAGTTGGAAAATGGTACGCGAATAATCAATGCTTAATTTACACTATTTTGTTGTTGATTAAGACCTATATGTATCTCAATCGGGATAAATCATAAATAGAGTTACTATTGATAAAATACCGTACATATAGGACGGGTATATCGTCGTTGCAACGAATGGATGCAGACATTTTGATAACCTCGAATTGAAGGTTTCTATGGCACATAACTGCATAATTGCAAAAAAAAAATCGCAGCCGGGGCATACCATTTCCAACGTTGCTGCGTGGCCCACGTGGAAAACGTTACAAGGCTCACATTGACACACATATAAAAGCCTCCATACTAGGGCGAAATTTTCACATTTCATACAGACTTCTTGTGGCAATATAATGGACTAATTGCATGTGGTATATGAATATATACTGTCAGTTTTATGGCAACTGACATGTCTATTTCGAAATAGGATGCCGAGGGTTTGTGTCCCTAGATTATGATCAACTCAACATCCTGTTATTTAATAAAGTGTTTTAAGTGGATTGACAGTCGTCTGCGCCAATAGCCTGCTATATAACACCTTACCCAGGGTAATCTCTACCTATACAACAAGTAATACATATATCATATCATATGAAAGTGGATGCGTCATTCGACTAAACTATTAGGTAGTTTTAAATATATACATACATATATATATATATATATATATATATATATATATATATATATATATATATATACACACACACACACACATATATATATATATATATATATATATATATATATATATATATATATATATATATATATTTATATAGCTCCAGAATTAAGAACTTTGAAGGATCCCATGTATATTAAGTCAGGTTATTCTAGTCAGGAGTCATAATGAAACCTGGAAAACATTAGACTATCCGTAAAACCAACCGTCACCAACGAAATTATTAGCTATTGATTGGTATTGAGTGACTTGAGTTGACTTGTCCTGACTTACTTACGTTGACCGAATTGTCTATCAAAGCAATAAACACTTCCTGAAAATGTACCCTTGAGAGAATGAAACTAGATTGAAGATTGTTAATACATGGTAGTACACTGTAGGAAATGTACCGTGAACACTGTGGTAGCTGGGTATTCCTTTATGAGCAAAGCTAAACAAAAATAAATAAACTGGTTAGGCAACACGCATTTCGTATAGATGGCTTCGCTGTCTAACCTGAAAGGTCATGGTAGGTATCCACAGATTAGTATAGCGGTACCGAGTGATTATTCATTTAGCCCATCGTTAATGATATTGTTTTAATTTGTATATTTTCATGCTTACAGCGTCTTCTTTGATAATACAATAGTTGAAGACGTTGGCAGGAAGTTCGATGGATGTAGTCATTACGAAATAGTAAAAGTATAATATTTTGAGTCGAAGTATGAAATAATTAGAAGTTTTACATGGTGTTGTAATAAATCTGAATTATTCATCTAGGAGATTAGTTAGGAGAAGAAATTGTTGGACACACAGAAAATACGTTAATATATGCTTCACATCATGCAGTGCTGTGTGTTAGTCGTTTCCATAACTGTATACTATTTTGATTTTCTCAAACAATCTTAACAATACCGTTGTACTTGAACGTGTAATAACGATTCAGCGTAATAAAAATACTCACTATAAGTGTACACATACGTTCTTTAGCAAAACGATTTCGAGCAAATCCTTATCCATTGTCTTGCTTTCTTTCATTTTCTCAGTACTGAGTATGTCTATGAATTCCGATTATTGTTAAGCATGATACGGTTCAGTAGCCAATCATAGTAAAACGTGAACGTTTTAGATTACGGTTCACTTGCTACTGATTACACATATATGTACAGTCTGCTGTTTTCAAACGTTCAACGGATTGTGTTACACCTTACCGTTGTCCCACCCACATATGTACAGTATGCTGATTACACATATATGTACAGTTTGCTGTTTTAAAACGTTCAACGGATAGCGTTAAACCTTATCGTTGACCCACGTATTATGTTTGCTACCACTCTCTTGAAAATCAAAACATTTTGAAAACCAAATTATACAAACAGAGCAACGTTAAGAGTTCAAGTGCAAGTACTGATTAAGCTCGATACAGTTAAAAATACCTTTTATTTAATGAAGGTCAATTGAAAATGAAACATTTAATGAAAAAATTAATGTGCGATAACGATTGATATATGACTGGAAATGTAGTAAGAAATTGCCACATTATATCATACTCCCTAGTTCATGAAATACATTGCAACGATGGTATTTGACAACACTAGTGTGTTTCTAGAAGCATGGTGTTCTTGTTGTACAATGTAGATTTAACACACATATTCCGATCTTCAACCTGCAAACCAACTACAATCCCGTCTTAACATTTTTCTCAATCTAACTAGAATTTATCAATTCAAATATGGTAACACTGCGACATCAGATAGGGGCTATACGATGTATGACAAGGATTGTCTAACTAACGTACCCTAAAGTTAAAGATATCACTAATTGATTATGCTGAAAAAAAGGTTCACTCGCACACAAGTGGAAAGTATGTTGTCCCATACAATGAAAGCAAAACGTCAACTCCAAATTCAGCATTTTGTAGTGTTTTGTAGGTTAATTCTATCTTCTTAGTAATGATGTTGAGTTAGTTGTGTAGCCTAAGTTCCAAATATTACAGCATAATTGTGATGCTTTACAAAGTCGTTATTGCATTGACTAGAATCTGTAGTCTGTTGCTTGCACAAAATAGTTATGTTGCTTGAGTATATGAATGCATGGATGTATCGGGAAAGGTTACATAGTGTCATGATGGGAAATGACCAACCCACTCAATTTTTTTTAAAGAAGGCCCGGTTTGATACGCACATCAAAAGCAGCTCTATGTAACATTTGGACGATACATCATGTTTTCGATTTTCCTTAAATACTCCTTAGAGAATCGACACATGCTATAGCCTTGGAAAAAAAATTGTTTTATAAATGTTTACGTATCTGATAAAGTAAAATGTGCTCGGATACCCACCAGTGCTATTTAAATGTTCTTATGATACATCTGTATAACAAGACGATTTTATTCTTGTGTGCGAAGCTTAACTTTATCCGTTTTGGTTCAACGGTTCAATTTTATTGTCACCCGGATGTATAATACATAAATAGTCTTTCTTAATTGAGATACGATAATATAAGTCTAATCTTTTGTCAGATGTGACTAAAATATTATGACCGACATATCAATTCATAGACCAACAGAAGCAAACTTGAAAATTTCTAGACGAGTGTCCGCTCCCTGGACCCCGCCTGGGCTTCGCTTATTTTATTTCAGTGGCAAACGTATGATTTTTTTTAGTGCGTTTTGTTTTATGCGTTATTTCATCGGTCCTGCTCTGATAAAAGAACCTTTATTTTGTTCCATCTACTGTTCTCTAACGCCTGTATTTTTTTATTTACGATAAATGATGATGTAGTACAGCATTCCAACAAAATCTGATCGGCAGGGTTTGATACATGAAATATGGTTTGAGGACAGCAAGCAGGGAGGAGATCATAACTTACGTTGTTGATACATGTAGGGAAAAGTATCTGAAGTACAATTTACAGACTGACAAAAACATTCTTCCCACCATCATGTTTATGTCTTCAATGATGTTACAGCACGGTCGAGAGAAGGCAACAGTCTCCCGTTGCCTTATATGGCGTCAGACTACATTATGACATATTGATCACATCATCTCATAAACAATTATTCATAAATGTCATTCAAACATACAGAAACAGAGGGGGAGTGCGGCCTGAATACTGAACAATGCACGTGTCACTGAGTGAACCGTCTCTCCTACCCATGGATATATCAAATTGTATATTTGTAGCGTCGTGTTTACGTGTGTTGATGTGTATGGTATAAATTGACAAACCATCGGAAAAGCACGAAGCATGATTTAAACGTGAAAAGAGATAGTTTAAGTTGTGACGATAAAGCTAAGGAATATAAACATATATAAATCAAGGGGAAAAATCAATGTTGGGGAAAATAAAACCTGTTCACCCGAATGGACGTGATTATAATTTGTGTTTATCTTTTTCTAAATTTTAGCGACACAATGTATTTACTGTTAAATTGTTACCTATGGTTCTTTATGATTATGTTACAAAGGAAATACTACAATACTTTTGTTCCATATTTAAGGTAGGTTAAAATATTGGAAATCTAAATAATCAACGACCAATGTTTACAATGCTATATGTATTTTTAAGATTTTGACTTGGTGAACCAAGGAGCTGACATTTATTAGTGTTTTATGGCCAGGCATTGGATATTAAACAGCTGATGTAGCTTGTATTTGTTTTATATGGAAAGAAGAACCCTGTTGTTTTTGGTAGTGGCCAAAGGTCACCATAGTGGTTATCTAATGTCTCTTATATGATCTTCTTTATACATTTTTATAATGCAGAATCTTGTCTACTACGTGGCATATCAGAGAACTAGTATGCCCCTTTCAGTGCATGGTGGTAACAAATACACAGTACACAAGACCATAACTATTGGAAGCATAGGGGCACGTGGCTAGTACATTCAACCCCAGACCGCAATTTGTTTTTCTTAAATGGTTTATAATACAATGTCAGATACTTTTTACGAGTGAGTGGCATTTTCTGTTTCACCATGTGAGCTGACAATAACCCTACACACTGATGTATATTTACATAAAAACGACTCTTGCTAAGCTGATCAATGTTGTGTGGAAGCGTATGACGACACCAACATGTTTTACACGCTAAGAGATCAGTGTATTGTACTCTATGCATACGAAAACAGTTGTAGGAACATGGAAACAAATGAACGTTTTAGGAATAATGTTAAGAGACAACATACGAACACTGTTAAGTTAGTGTTTGACTATTTTAATTTGGACGAGATATCACGATGTGGTGGGTCTCTAGCACTGCATCAGAGGTCACCAAGCAATTAATATGTACGAACGCAAAGTCATACTACTCACTGGCGAATAAAGGCACGGATAGAGGTCCCTAAACTGAAATACACATTTCTAAAATAGTTTAGGTAAAAAAGTCGCCCTCACAGAACCAAATGTTTTCGAGCACAGGTTACCCATGGTCTTAATATATGTTACAATATAATACTTTAAGTCAACCAGTAAGTAATTACAATAGACGTGATTGTTTCTTTCGTTTATTTATATTGCTTGCAAAAAGAATATTGTTTGTTTTTAGCAATTGCTGAAAACTTAATGCTTTCACTTTTTGTTTCGTTACGAATTGTAACAGTTTTTAGAAAAATTGATCTCCATTTGTGATACTCAATCAAATGGTGAGTAAAATATCACTTTATATGATTGTTCGCCATTTCATTTTCTGATGGGTGTTGATATCCGGGGTTTTGCAAGGGTGTAGGATGTGCGTGTTTGTGCATCTTAGTTCTTAAAACCGTGTTTTATACTACAGTATATGTCACTGTGTACTATTGGCATGTATCGGGGTACCTTGCATTACGGTACTGGTGTATTGTTGAATGTGAATTACTCGCACATCACTCGAGAATAACGAGAGAGAGCAAACACTGCAGTAGAATGTGTAAGCTTGTCGATCTACATTCTGGTTACATTCATCACCTGGGATATTTAAAATTCCTATCAATTATTTTAAATGATGTGACTTATGAAATGCGATTCCTTGTGACAGGAAACGAAATTTCTTGTTTTAGTTGTGTAAAAATCAAAATTTTAGTGACATTACTTTTTATCAATTTAATACATTATTGTTTTCGAACTTAATCCTACACATTCCCCACTACTCAAAACATTTGGAATGAATATTTCTGATATCAACATGCTGGTGTAAAATAAGTAATCATTGACCCTTGACACTATAGTGAACGCCTCTAAATGGCATACAGAGGGTTTATGGAAGTCATGTACATGTTCGGGTCACATAAAACAAATAATATACAACACATATTCCACTGTATTCAATACAATGAGTTAGGTATCAATGATATACAGAATGTTAAAAAAAAGTGTCCTTTTATGTTCCACAATGTATAAGTACCTATCTGTATGGTATAGAGCAACTATTCCTCCAGGGAAATATTTACATCAGACACGAATATTTATGACATTGCGCAAAAAGGTAAATTACAAAAGGCTTGATATTCCAATGCCGTTCATCTCTATGGCTACAAAATGTTCGCTATACCTTCTACTCTCGTTACTCAACTATAACTAATCAATGGATAATAGTAAAACTAAAACAACGCAATATGTTTAGTATTCCAATGCGAATATCAATATGATTACAAGACCTTATCTTCCCAGTAGTTATCAGTACGATAATTACAACCATATTCTACATATCTTAAAAAATGACTTTTGTATGTTTTATATTACAAACAACCCATATAAAATATTAAAAAAAAACAGCAAAAGTTTGTTCCAGATCCCTGCATATATGTCTCTTTTAAACGACATTTTAAATCAATACGTTAAACTACATACAAACAGTTACGCTCTGAATACGGACTTTTGGCGTAAACTATAGTAAGAACAGCTGTCTTTCTTTTAAGAAACTTTTATACTGTCTGATATTTAACTCTTAAGCCATCTGTTATTACGGTAACAAAACAACAATAAACTAAGACATACGAAGGAAGAAGGCCGAGTGAACCACATTCATGTCACAATGTGTTCCTTTGCAACCTACCCTTAATAGAAACACCATGCTCTCTGTAGGTAGCCTGTTATAAGATATCAGTTACTACAAACTACATACATAATGGAATATTTCAATGAACATTATACCACTGGTGTTTGTTATTTTGCAATAACGTTAAATGATTATCTCATCATTCCTGTTTCAGAAGAAAAGTTATATGGGCCTAACTGGATTCGTAATTTTAAAAAATACCTTGATTAAAGTCTTAACATCACCGTCACATTCATATGAGACATAAAATAAAGACAAATCCTGTCTCCTCTGCTATAATTACAGTCTCCATATGTACCCATAATACATACACTCTAAAGTGCCATGATAATCCAGCATATCAGGAATCCGTGGGGTTCACCGTTTACATAGTAACGGCTGCCTAAACCATATTGCTTTCTAGTTCCAGTGAATGAAGGGTGTCATCAAAACCGATGTTCTTACAATGCTTTGATTTCGTAGTAAATATAAATATGATTGCATTATAATTAGAATGATACGCCTGTTGAAATACTTGCTTAGCTTTCGATAGTCTGTGTTCTTGTAAAGGTAATTTTGTAGTTTTTATAAATAGATATTAGTTTCTTCATCCGCAGTTGATTTGCTTATTACTAACATTGCTGTAAAGGCTGTGCATTTTCAGGTCATAAATACGTGCTCATAACATTTTGCATCGTAAAGATATGAAAATATGCATTTTTGAAATTACATTTTGTAATTGCATATATTTCTGATGGTTGTGTTTCTCTTTGATTAAAGTAAGTAAACCTGGTTGAACATTGTCGCAACGTGCAAAAATAATTATGTTTTTTTTTTTTGGGGGGGGGAGGGTGTTTATTCATGTTTAATCATACTTCATCAATTCAGTAACTTACATTGCCAACTGATGAACAGGAAGAAGTAAACGGAAAGTGAATGATCGTAACGAAATCTGTTCAAATTATGCACACAGTGGGGACTTTTAAGAAGGGCATGTACATTTGGGAAGCTGAACTAGTGACCTTCATTATGTGTAGACCCTGTGACGACATACACATTTTGCATTTGTTTTTGTACGAAACGAATGCAATACTTCCAGCCAAAAATCCTCCAAATGACAAAGATGACAATTTGTTGTCTTGCATACCTAGTTATTGCAGCTATTACATACCAATCGGGAGGAACACACTAAAACAGTATGTTGAAGAGATAAAGGGCACGCTCAATATAACTAGGTGAACGAAAGTGCCAAAACTTTGGCCTACATCATATTTACAGTGCGTGTACATTAAAAATAATTTCCAAAGTAATCTTAAATACTAACAACACAATTCCTCGTTAGTGTCCCTTGCTCTAAAACGGACATTTACGGATTTTTTTTTCCGACCGCATGAAGTCGAATGGACCTCAGGTGTACACAATGGGTACGTCCAACTATATCATAGAAACATATTTCTATATTCTTAATATACATCACCAAATAACGCTGTTACTAATTAATGCAGATAACATCACAGCTGATTCATATTACACTTAGGTTAACGTTCTTGATCTGTGATAGATTTCGCAAACAGTGTTTACCAATATTTGCGCGGTTAAGGCCTTTATTGCAGCTAATATACTTTCTTAGTGGCAAGTACATCTAAAGTGGCTTCCTTACTATGTGAACATGTTCAGAGTAAGAATAAGTGGGGGGGGGGGGGAGGAATGAGGATATTAGGAACACAAATAACACAAAATCTGTCTCTATCTATAGAGAGGTCAATGATTATTTTATTGCAAGTTATCCTTGATGAAGAACGTATCTAACATTCCAGCAGCCATGATAAGGAAGAGATATACAAGTAAAGAAAAGAAGAATGATTCAAACTAATATTTCATTTTTAACGAGCACTATCATTTGAACCTGTTCTAAAAAATAAATATATAGATAATTATTGAAACAATAACGATCATTTCATGAACATCAATATAATTTGTTCTAAAGGATTATCAATGTGTGTTTGTAACGAATCCCTGATCGAAAAAAAGCTGTAAGAACATGAAAAAGAAGCTATCTCAAGCTATAATCATCTCAATAAGCAGACTTATCATGACCATTAAATTAACACAGAGAAAACGACTATAAGTTGTAAAAAGGACCAAACCAATGGGTCAAAATATGTTTTACAACTTATATGGAAATATATTTTATAGAAATAGTATATAGGAATTTGCCTGTTCTGAGTTTTAAGATGCAACAACAGTTGAAAGCAAGATCATGTTTAAATGAATGAAATACAAAATGAGATCATTTAGCAAGTAGTTGAGGAAGTAAAAACAACTGCATTTTAAATAATAAAGCAACTCCAAAGTCATAATTAAAAGAACAAAATAATTCTGTGTCGTGAAGCACCTTTGATAAAATATTTCAAGGAAGACAGCAGCATTTTTTCATAATATAGGATTGCATCAATATACAGACTTTCATGAACTGCACAGAGCGACTTGAGGAATTACATACGAAGAAATGGAAAGTGATATTTGATAGACAGCTAGAACATTGGTAATGTCAACAAGGTTTCATTGAAAAGGAAAGACTTATACAAAAGACTCGCAGAAAACACTTTAGATATGTGACGACAGTGAAATTTGTGGACATATAGAGTGTAAATAATTAATTTCAAAACATGTAAAGACAACTAACAATAAGAAAATGTATATATAAATAAATGTTTAGAATAACTGTAAGGTAATATATGCAGTACATGTAAATTATGAAATATCAATCTTCCGTATCCAAACAACTTGAAAGGAAGCAAAGCTAAACAACAGTAGCATACACTCCATAACAAAAGTGTTCAACATACCATAGATCAGTTAGCAATGTAAGCTGTTGTTACATAAGCTAAGTAAAACGTTTACAGATGATGATGTTTTCTATCAAACATAACCTCAACTATTTGTGTCTTTTTTGTGGTAATTTGAATATTTCTAGTTGATATTACTATTCCAATACTATAGATGACTATGAATACACCTCTGTAACAAAGCTTTTTAGAGACATACACTCCTTCTACCAGGTTGTCACTTGACTTCCTTCACTGTTGCAAATTTCACATCTCTTCCAATCTTTATCCAAGACTACCCTTATCCCAAACAAAAATAAATAGATAACGAAACAAAACAAAACAAAGAGTAAGACCAACACAGATATACATACATGAGTACACAACAGAACTCGCTAATTCCACCACAAATGAATACCTTATAATATGCAGTATGGAACTGGCTGTCAGCTCTCACTTGAGAATCACTTTACGTATTAATTAATAACAATGAATGCACTTGCCAGGGATAAAAAAAATTGTTGACACATTCCTATGCACTTTTCTAAGGCTAGGAATACAATTTGTATATATTACAAAACATCCACTGTACAACTTTGATCATGCCGTTACTGTAGTAAGTTCGTATTTAGATAATTATATCCCTGCTTGGTAAGCACAACATATCTCAAAATAAACAAAATCAATAGTTTCATAAATGCAAGATTTGCAAAATTTGAGTTGGACTTGAATATTGACGTTGTCTCAAGCAATCTGTCATAAAATGAATATAACATTATGTAATTGGGTAGTATCAAATTTTTGGTGAATTACTAGAACGTCGCTGACACTTCAGAACATTTCTGATACGCTTGGTGGTTAACAGGGCAACAAATATGAGTGCACCATGCAGTTATTAAAAAGTGTGAAGTAACAGCAGTAGATTTTGCATGTGAAAAATCATGAGTGTCAAATAAACTATCCCTGCTGGGACCAAACATTAATTTCAACTAAAGGAGAAACAAATACGACAAAATAATAAGATGAAGAATAGGAGAGGATTAATTAGTTTCATCAAGTGATCATACTACAAAAATAGAGCCTGGAGTAAAATATGCATCATGCGAGCAATTCGGAAGAGTTTATAAGTAAAACATATTGATAAATGAAAGAAATACAATTGTTAGAATATATTTGTATTTGAGATGACCAAAACTCATACATAGGAGATTATTAAATGGAAATTAAGTAGAACCGTGCTTTTAGTATAAGAACATTCTGTGTTACGGCTCAATTATTTGTGTTGTGTGTCTGCTAGAAGCCACGACACCTGTAAATCACAAAGCTCCATTGTGTCGTTAATTTAACACCAGATCGAAAGCAAAGGAAATTTTAAAGCAAAGCTTTAATCTACACGAATAATATTTTGTTACGACCTTACATGCGCACGTGACATGACGCCGCAAAAACGGCAACTTTATTTCATTGCATTGAGAGTGTATATTAAATGGAAAGCCTCGATATAGAATAACTGCCAAATTTCGTTCCGAAACTAATAACATATATCACACATGCATCGTTAACTTTTCTCGAATGTCTCATTCAATGAAACTCAACTTAATGACACCACCTGTGACTTAACGATCTCTTTGCAAACCTAGAACGATGGAATGAAAGTGAAATACAAGTAAGCAATAGTGGCTCTATGTTGCTTCACTTTTTAGACAACAAAAACATATAGACAAAAAGGAGACCTTACCCGTGTTGCAACGTTTAAAAGATGGAAGTGTCTGATGCCGGAAGCACGTGATACATTCTTTTTCATCTTCATTTTGATTAAGATAGCGACCAAGAAAGCGCAAGAAAAAATCTTTATGATGACTATCGGAACTCTAAATACGACCGCATCTCCTAACGTACGGCAGTCCGTCACATTCGACAAATTAAACCCATTTGTTTATATTTAATTTAAAATCACTTAAGCAGTTAATATCAGATCATTGTAGGTACAAGTAGAGTGTTATTTACATGCTACCAGTTTGTAAACATATGTAAAAAAGTCAATTGTGAACATATATGACATCGCTAACTCTGCTGTTGTCAGATCCATTCAGAAATATTCACCAAATTGAAAACCAAAAAATATCAAATGGAGGTTTCTAGCCAATATATGCGAAAAAGGTTCCTGTAATATTGGGAAACGTTTTAGGCAGGAATTATAGCACAAACAAGGATCGAGAAGACAGGGGTGATTAGGGTCTACACACCCTTCCCAACAGACACCAGACCTTAACAATAGTCATCAGAACAACCCTGCGTGATGTTGTCATATATAGACTTAATGCATATAGAACAAATATGTCCCAGAATGAACCATTCAACGTGTAAACTTTATATCCTTTCATTGAAGTTACTGTTATACATTTTAGCTGTGTGGTGATGGGCGGCAACGACTACAGGGTAACGCCCCTTTTCTTCGAATTATTGATCGAACTGAAATATACTTAGCAATTGTAAAGCTTTATTGAAAATGTCTTCCTCCTTGTCCGGACATCACCCCGCGTCGGGATACATGTGTTTTTTCCTTGGTAAAACGCAGGCAGTCTCGCTTCAAATTGTAAAAGAAGTAGTTAATTTCTAACGTTTTTAGTTTGATGTAGTGGTATACCGGGAATATTTTCTTGTTTTTTAATATTAGCAACTTTCGTAAAACACATCAGTCTCCAAATATCAGTAATTGCTTCGGAATATTACAATCAAAATAAAAAAGCAGGGAAGAAGTAAATCGCGTACAATTTTTCCATTAATTGCTTATCCCATTTGTTTTATCTAGCAGTTAATGAACAATAATGGTATTGTTCTTATTTGCAATATTATGGATACAAAGTCAAACTGTTAATTAATATTAAAAAGTCGATAATAATGAAAACAAATACATCGCCACTACCTTTTCTTTATAAGTCCAACAAATGCCATTAATCGTTTTAATTTGGATCTAGAATTTCACAGTCACATTTATGTCCAGAGTTTATACAAATACCAGTTATCTTATATAAGACCAAATGGTAATTATTATTGATATAGGTTTATCTCAATTCAATAAATAAAAAAATATAGAAAGCGGAATGTCACTTTTTGTACTTTGTATTTAAACTTTCCTAAATAATAGTAATGCTACAAATAAGTAATAGTAAATATTATTTTTTGACTTACCGCAATTTTTTGAAACATGTTGAGCCTGAAAATACACTAGCAGTGCTATGGTGAAATACAGATGACCAAACAATATGATGATATCTTCCGGTTCACTGCTCCAAATCGGTCTTGGTAAAACACTGCAGACATCAATGTAATTTTTCATATTTGTTTACTTAACAGATGCAGATGTACAAATGATAACAGCTGCTGTGTTGACAGGAAGTGATGTAGCGACTGTTTTTGGTTTGTTGTAAGTGTCTAAGTATAAACAGAACTAAACAAACACGAAACAGAGTAAGATATATGAAAGAAATGATCATACGTAAATCAGGTGTAAGGCAAAAAGGAGAAAAACAAATTAGAACCTGATTTATAAAATACACCTCTTTAGGTCAGACTAAGTCGCTAACTTTCGATCATGAAATTAGTTGTATGTACAACGAGTAGCGTAAAAATCGCAATAAAATATCCCATATATCATCATAATAATCACTCGCATTTACAAAATGTGTTTTGCGGTTTTATTCGTGAGTTGTAAATAGAGTAATGGAGCATAGAAAACAACGAGATAATGACTCTTTTTTTATTACAGATAATCCCAGTATGCCCTTACAATTTAATGTTATCGTTTTGCTCGTTCACATGCGATTAGAAAACAAAGACATACTGTTTTGCTTGTATTTGGTTAGTTATATTTTAGCTGCTTTCATACTGACAAACCAAGAGAGAAACAGCGATAAATTAAAGAATAGCAATTCTTTCTTTTGTTGCACTGACTTTAGAACATTGGTTTCTTATAAAAAAAAATATATTAAAAAAACATTTGGAACGTGTTGAAAGTCATTTTACTGCTTTTATGTTGTAACCTAATATACTATTATGACTTTATGGTGTTTGTGAAGGTTAAATCCATTATTAAGTGTTCTTATAACTTGCCTGAGCATATTCCGGTCAGTCCGCGTCTGGAAAAGTTTAGCTGTGATTATAATGCCATGCTCTGAAACTGTTATTCCTTTAACTTATCAGGGTGTTTGCAGTACATTAACAGTGTTTTAACGATTTGTCCAATATATATATACTAATATATATATATTTACGCACAACTGGACTAATTTTTACAAGTCTCCTTTTGCAGTTAACTCCACGTTGGGGAGTATAGTATCAATAGTTGGTATCGTACATGTTAATCATCACAGATTATTCTAAAATCGTAATCACAAAAATAAATTTAAAAAGCTTTAAATATTGTAGTTGTCTAGCCCCACAAATCTGTAGGTGCGACTGGAAAGATATATTTTCTTTTAAATGTTGGAAGTACAGCTAGGTGTTGAAAAAACACTATTAAGTACAACTTGAGGGTACACTGTGAAAGACAAATCCGTGCATTTTGTCACCCAACATAAAATAACGTATATTTTCACAGTTGTTTGGTAAGTTGGATAAGAAACACAGATGAGGCTCCGCACTTTGTACACAATCAGAAGGTGCAACGTTTTAGATGTATTTAAAATATCTTCTGTTGATCAAAGAGGCAAGGAACTCTAAGCTGCAGTGGTCGTATGGTTAGATCACTTTCTCTCATCACGAGCTTATCTCTCAAACTGCATGTAAAAGAGAGAGGTTCAATTTTACTGGAATGTATTTAGAAACTCTGGTCCAGGGACCAAGCATTAGTGAATCTCTCCACCCTCCGTATATTATCCCCTGCTTCAATTCGACACACACAATAATATACTTCTCTTTAAAAAAAGGGAAAACAACTTTCATCAATTTTGCGCAAAAATCTATTAGCATCAAGTGACTTTAAAATAACCTTTAAGTAATATAGATTGAGGATCTAACATAATTCGAACATACTTTAAAAAAAAAAAAACATCCACAACATTTGGTAAATCTTTGGGTCATTCTACCAGTCGTTTTCTTTATTAACAGTTAATCAAATCTATATATGCTTTCTTGCTTTACATTAATTTATATTGTCTTATAGGTATACTGTGCTACATATTTTGATTTCAGTTCATTCAATATGCAAGTTTAATTATTGTAGTTTGGAAGTAACAATACTAGTATATACCATATACATTATTGGCCTCCCGGTCTGATAATACAACAGAACAAAAAGAAATGTTAAAAACAAATATTCAAAAGTCAATGATATTAACTGAAGACAATTAATCAATTGAATTCTTCTTTTTATTCAAAAATGTACACACTGGCTACATTTTATGACATAATTGTTCAAACTTGAAATTACTGTAGAGTAAAAACACAACATTTATCTTACGATTGATTCATCTCACCCTCGAAATGGAATACATGCACGTTGAATGGCAAATATTACTATTCAAATGGCCAGTGATTGAAATTGTCCAACTATAAATTGTCAAATAATAATCATTTAAAGATAAGTTATGCGGTTTGAGCACTTTGAATCAACTGTTGTCAAACTGAACGTTTAATATAAAGTAGGAGCATCTCCTGTCATTGTACGGTGTGTGTATATGTGAGGTAATAAGCCTTACGTGGGAAGGGTCAATAAAAAGGTAGTCACCTTTTTTTTGAGAAATTTTAGTAAATGGACGGTGCTTGGATGCAAAGTGGTTCTATACTTCCTTGGCAGAAAGGTTCACGAAGTTCAGCTGTTTCAGGTTTTCGGCATAAATGTGTCATTTAATTAAAAAATGTTTGGTTTGGAAGTAACAATACTAGTATACATTATTGGCCTCCTGGTCTGCCTCCTTAATATTCTGTTCATCTCTCTGAACTCTAGTATGACCATTGCCTGCCTAACACCTCCTCTTTATGCAAGGCATTCTCATCTATATTCTATCATTCTCTCCTATACGTATTCCGCCCATGTATGCTTATCATTGTAATTTGACCACCTTCGTATTTCTTTCTTTCTCTGTCTTTTACAATATCTAAAGATTCCGTTACCGATCCAGTCACACCTCCCCGTTCGCTTCTTTCTACTGCATCTTGCATACTTATGTTCGCATTGTGTTTTATTAAAATAATAAAGACCGAGATCCATCTCCTTCCCAACAGTGCACCCGTCAGCCTCATCATATCCACATCCGTTCGTGTTGTGGCAGACCTTAAACATAATTATTTTAATAATGATAACAATGATCATAATAATAGTAATAATAATACAAAATACAACAGGGCGAAAAGAAATGTTAAAAACAAAACATCCAAATGTCAATGAAACTAAACTGAGACAATTAAACATTAATATTCTTCTATTTATTCAAAATTGTACACACTGGCTATATTTAAAAACAGAATTGTCCATACTTTAAATTACTGTGGAGCAAATGTAAAACATTTATCTGACGATTTGTTCATATCACTCTCGTAATAGAATACGTGCACGTAGTATGGCGAATACTACTATTCAAATGGTCAGTGACTGAAATTGTCCAAAATAATTCGACAAAAGATAATCATTTAAAAATAAGTTATGCAGTTTGAGCACTTTGAATCATCTGTTGTCAAACTGAACGTTTAATATAAAGTAGAAGCATCTGCTAACATTGTACTGTGTGTCCCTGTGAGGTATTAAGTTTTACGTTGGAAGGGTCAATAAGAAAGTTAGTCCCCTCTCTTTTGAGAAAATTGAGTAAATGGACGGTGCTTGGAAGCAAATTGGTTCCATACTTCCTTGGCAAAAAAACGTTCACGAAGTTCAGCTGTTTCAGGTTCTCATCATAACTGTTTCATTAAATTATTAACTGTTTTCTTTCATTTTTGTAATTATCCAGTTTTACACATATGTTTGGCTTCAAATATATGCATATGTTATATACTTCAAAGGGGATTAACATATTGAAAGAACGAAACTGAATGTTCCAGCATTTATGTTATGAAAGTTTTCAAAACAACTGATACTTTATTCTGATTAATAGATTTGTTAATATTATTATATTCTGATCAATAGTTTTGTTAATAATATTATATTCTGATCATAATTTTGTTATGATTAGTATGTTGTTTCAAGGCTAGTATTTTGGACTGGTACTTTTTAAAGACTAAATTAAATGTCTTCGTATTAAAAAGACCACCAACACCAAATTCTCTTAATTCCTGAATTCCTCCGTAGAATTTCCTGTTTTGTAATATCAAGAATACGTACCATACATTGGTTACAGGTTTTCTTGTAGTGGCGTCTAAACCCATCAACCTCATGACTGGTGACTTGATCAGAGAGTCTGTAGAAACTGCATCTATCGATTAACAGCTCATCATCTGTGCTCTGGTTACCTTAAAGGAAATGTAAGCCGTCAGACAGTTACTGAAATTAAATTGAATCAATAACTTTTGGTAATAATGACGAATACCTATAATATTGTTACAAAGGAGATTAATTGTAATCATACAGTCATTGCTGACAATCTAAATGTGGAGTTAGCTATATGCTGCTTTATTATTCACTCTTAACAGGAATCTACGTCTTGTGTCTGGTAAAAAACACATATAGGCGACAGTTTCCAGTCTGTTGAATGTACCGGCCAGTATTACCGTGTATAACGTAATAAGAGGGATTAAATAGACTCAACCACAAGTTGTTATGAACGTAACTCAGTCCATTGATGCCATAATTAAAAGACTTTGATGCATTACGACTGTATGAAGCCAGTGCCTATTGTCAAACTGAGTTGTATATCATGGTCAAATTATGATATATTTTATCAAGCAAAATTATTTATCGTGCCTTCAGATGGAAGAAACATTTAAACTGGATTATAATACTAGCAGCAGTACTATATGATAAAGTTACTATATTTAGACGAGCAACCATACTATATAACAATATTACCATAGTTAGACGAGCAACAGTTGTGTATAACAATATTACTAGATGCAGACAAGAAACCGTAATATATAACAATATTACTATAGTTAGACGAGCAACAGTAATATATAACAATATTACTACATGGAGACGAGCAACAGTAATATATAACAATATTACTACATGGAGACGAGCAACAGTAATATATAACAATATTTCTACATGGAGACGAGCAACAGTAATATACAACAATATTACTACATCGAGACGAGCAACAGTAATGTATAACAATATTACTACATGGAGACGAGCAACAGTTATGTATAACAGTATGTATAACAAGGCACCAAATGAAGTAAGGTACTAGACGGGGTTAATGTTTGGAATTTAGCTCCTTCATAATGAAGTCAAGTGGGAATATTACTATAGTGACTCAAATAGTTCGTTTATGTAGAACAACCGGATGACCTTCAGGTGACTAATTCAACCCAGAGTTATTATTGGATGCAGCAGGCTTGACAATGTTGTTACAATTATCATTATTGAAAAAAAAAGGAACTACCAAATCGTCTCCAGTTTCACCCATCATTAGGCAATCCGAGGGACATAAAAAACGGATTTAAAACCTCGGTTATATTTCAATAACAATAAACGTTGCTTTCATTTCAATAACAAGGCGCTTACTTGAAAGGGAGGAAGGAAATATGGTATCTATCTAGATTATCCTCTTTATTATGGGCATTACAGATACCGCTGAAGAACTTCCTTTTCCGGAAATATCACAATGTAAGTACTTCTTTACACGGTGTGTCAACATAGGTTTTACTTTCCTGTTCACCTTGAATAAGTTTCATATTGCTTTGTTTTGTAGCAAACTTTGTGCTAGTTACATAAAAAGTTAGTTTCTATAGCATTAAGGTTAGTTTCTTTAGCTAACTTTTCTTTGTATAGAGAGCAAAACCTGTTATGAACTCCTGAAAGTACACGGAGTTAACCTAGTCTACAGAGACGCACCAACATGGAGAGTAACGATATCTTCTTAATATGGTGTTAGCCAGGCCCGTGGCCAGAGTTAGCATTTAGTTGGGCACAGAAGTATTAAATATGTCATGTGCAGCAACGTCAGGAAGGACAACGTCCTTCATCTCTATTGTTTGGGGTAACAAGTTTAAATGCAAAATTCATCTTTTGAATACCTTTTATTTGTTGTAACACTACACTTTTCTAGCATATGTATCACAGCTAGTTATTGATCCCTGCTTAAATTATCATCTGAATATAGTTAAAATGACGTATTATTTTGTTAATGGAAACTTATGATGTGACATAATTACAAGCTGCTTATGTGCCGGTGTAGATTTGCTTCGCACTTGTAGACATCTCACTAATGTGAAATGTTAACTTATCAGTATTTATTGTCGGGGCAAATTCTAAAGCTTATTGATTTACTTCCTGAATGTTCTTACATGAGTAATGGAATGTAACATACGACAGCCTTACCCATTATGATGTATGAATAATTCAAATACAAGGGGACGTGAATGCAGTAGTCGCTAACGTAGCGACTGGTGATCGGTACCCGTGCCATTGGAACAAGATAGTGATGATTTCCTTTATACCTCTCCTCGACTTCCACCGTATAAATGATCTTGTTGTAGAGACGTGAGCTGTATCTGTATGCGTCTGTAAGTTAAAAAGTTCCATAAATGCGTAATACGATCGGAAATAAATAATAAAATAGCAGGCGTATAAAGGAAGAACTCTTTATCTACATGGTCCAGTTTAAACTACAAGTCGTTATTTCACAACTGTAATATGCAATATGTTAGTCAGCAGTAGCACACACTTATTTCATATGATACACACTGCTACAAAATAGAAAACTACGACGTTTCGGAATTACACGCATGAACAAAGTGAGCTAATACAACCAACAACAGTAACAATGTAAATATAGGAAAGAAGTGACTAATCTAAACTAGTGAAATTTTATAATATTTGAAAAACAAAAGCTAGATTGAACAAGTCTGCGGTAGCTTTTATCGCAAAAGTGATATTAACAATGTTAAAGTTCATGTTTCTTGTGCTGTGAAGTTTTTAGCAGAAAAAATGTTTTTTTTTTAATATTGCATTCCATATAATCATTCACAAATAACTTTATTTGTGTGTAATTTCCAATTCGATAGTTTATTCAGTTTTAACTGAATACATAATCTGCTCACATACATTGAGATGATGACCACCGCGTTATAATATTATTGTGCTTACATTCGTGATTCGTTCCGGCATAGTCGTTGTATTCTGGAATAATCGGCGACGGTGCCTCAACTTTTTCCACATCTGTCACTCGTCCAAGTATTACTACATATAAAAAGCAATTTATATTCGTTAATTATGGTTTTTGTCATTACAATTATATCAAATTTGTTAGAAGTAAAACTTTACATGTGTTTCTGACCTGGCCTTTGCCGAACAAGAAGGTCTCTCAAACCTATTTGCAATTTTGTCAACGGAAGACAAATGTCCAAACTATATGCTCAAGTGCGCTGATGACATCATCCATTCTGTTGTTACCAGATGCATTTAAAATATAAAACAACATTTACAATTTCGCGATACAAACTGCTATGAATATGTTATTTTCACTAAAAATTTCAGAAAAAAATCCAAAAAAAAAACAAATGAGTAATATGTTCTTGTTATATACTCACCAAAGTCAGCGTCACAGTATGATTCCTGGGGATGTTGCGGTCGACACATACATGCTTTGGGAGCAAAAAGGATAACACAGATAAACCTAAGCAAATACACACACGCATACTCATTGAGTTGAAAAATCCAGAACAGTGATAAAAATTGCACCGTTCAACGGGATTCAAACCCGGGCCAATAGCTTTATATGCGGACACCCTAACCAACTAAGCTTTGGCCACTTATTGTCTGTACATAGGTTTGAAACCAGTAAGGGAGGTCGTAAATTCACTGTAGGTATTTGCCTGTGTCGAACAATACTAGTCCTGTTTGGATGACATATTTGCCTTACTGCAGAGATCAATCATAATTTTAACAAACTCGAAATCATTTGTGAATACTAGAGCCGGATTTTAAAGAGATACTTTGAACATAGCTCTGTTAAATGTAATATAAATGAACGAAAATCGGCGAATATATTATAAAGAAATTTAACTTCTACCAGTAAAAATAACCCAAGGAATGATTTGTTAAGAGAAATGCATAACGCGAGCAAATGGAAAACAATAACATAGGGTGTGATTTTGCAGGTATTAAATACATTCAGAATGCTGTCTTGGACAAAATTCAATGAATTAGCACAGTAACAACTACTTTTTACTTACGAAGTTGATAGCGCCTCTTCACGGAAGACAGGCTAGTACACGTATAAACACCTGTCCACAAGTGCGCAATAAACAACACAGTAATGGACACATACCAGCACATGTTATAATATGAATGCATTTTGTCTGTTTCTTTGAACCTCTGACCGTTCATGTGACAGTGTATTCCTTCCTCTGTATAGTGTGTTCAATGTATAGGAGTGTCATGCAATATTATCCAGTAAGTGAATAAATATATCCTACTGTCTGTTGTTTGACACTCATCGTTTATATCGAATATTTCAATTTGGTACAGAAACTGCCAGAGGTCATAATATCTCAGCGATTATGGATATACACAACTGCAATTAACTACAACACTATAGTTTAATGATATCTTATCGGTTTCCATACAGAGAACGCTACAGCCGAAATACTTCCTGTCGTGGCTACCTTAGTCTGGTGACCAATTGCCAATAGTCTAAATTGCCGAACATATTTAATATTATTCGTAACATGTAACAGTACTTCATATAGGGAACTGACGTATTCAATGTCTACGTTGCTATTTTATAATGTAGATTCATTCATAACCCGGTGGAGGAGAAGGAGATTGGACCTAGATGCGATCTGGAGACACATTCGCGGACCATGGCGGCAGGTGCCTTTGATATAAGTCTACGATCAACAAACTATGGTTGCGACCCAAACACGTGTTACGCAATGTTTTCCTGCTGGTCACGGGATTTTTACAAACGTCTCCTAAAACCTTATTGTACAGTTTTCGAGGCTTACCGACATACATGGTGCATGCTAGAATTCGTATATATGAACCTAGATTCGGAAGAGTGTGTGAGTCGTAGGTCAAAGGTCATTTCTCATGACAATTGCGTGTGTCGAGAGTGATATAAGATGCAAACTGCTGACATAAACCATAACATTATTCCAAACTCTATAACCAGACAAAATGAATACTACAAATTCCAGTTTTAAATGGTTTTCATGTAATAGAAAAACATGTTACACAAATATACAAAATAGAAAGAGGATATAATTTTATGACTAATCAAGGGGTACTTATAAATTAAAGCAAATTCTACATTTCAGGGTTTTCACCAACAAAAAAGTGACAATTGCATTTCAGTCTCTGTGACCTCGCTCCTGAAGTATATCGATAAGCTTGTCTTTAACTTGGCTTACAAAACAGCCCAAAAATGAAACAAAAGCTCGCACGGCTTCATGGAGTCAACACCCTTGTGAAATAAGAGGTCGAATCAGTGGTATATTATTTTTGCTTTTGTAATGAAAGATTTGTCAACTTATAGGAGGTTAATTAATTTAAAGAAAACTGGCATAAGGTCACGTGATGACACAAAAGTTAGAACAATGACTCATGGGAGAGTTCAAATATAAACACAGTTCCAATATGAAGGAATAAACACTAAAGAACATGTGTAATATTTTACTTTAACGCAACAATAAATTGTAACTAGTGCACCTTTGCTTAGCACCTTTGGATGGCGTTGTTTTTATAGTTTTCTTTGCTTTCACCTTAACAGCAATGCACAACGATCGAGAGTATAATCAACACAATTTATATCAAATAAGTCGTACAAAATATTGGAATTTACAGCTTAAATGCCGTGTACGATATGTTCCTTCTAGAAGGGGTTTCATAAAATAATTTTCTGGTGACTAAAGTTGGTTGCTTTGAAAAATTGCTAAAGCTTTTCTAAAGATGTATGCGGAAAACACATTCTCGTAGCAATGTCTTATCGCAAAGATATGTATTTGCTTTTTAAGGTTGTCTTATATTTTTTAAATACATCTGGCAACAGCAGACTGAATGATGTTATCAGGGTAATTCAACTGAAGATGTCTTTAGTTTCCTTTAATATTGTTCTATCATTTATCCACAGAGGGAACATATATTTCCACAAGAAGAGGATAAAATGACGTTTTAAGTACATAGAACTCAGACAGCTAGGTAAACATTCCAAATGCATCAAGTATCAAATATTAATCAATAAGAATATTATAAAAAAAAAATAAATAAAAAAAAAACTACAAGTAAAGCTTTCGGAGAGCCTTCACCAAAATGCCTTTTACAGACACCTACTATGATCCAACCTACAGGAGTAGCTGACCGTTTCCAGTCAAAATAGGTTATAAGCAATCAATCGTATCTCATTAAGGGGCAATTCACTGAGTAGGGCAGTTTCAAATAGAAGTGTAGCAAATGTATCTCTAAAAAACCATTATTAACTGTTTGACACAAGAGAATACGTTTAAAGTTGACATCATCTACAGTGTCTTTTCACAAACCAGAAGACCTTGCAAGGTCTAAAATTGTATATCTAAACTGATGAAGTAGTTTTGAATATCGTTCTAAAAACAAACAGAACAATTGGAAAATATTTCAAACGATTATGAATTGATAAAGTTACTGTTCTTAAATGATATATCATATGGTTAGGACTCCCGCAAAGGAAATTTCGATATGCATACGATCTTGATCTTCCAAGTAGGACAGGCTGTATGACCTACATATACAACGGTTGTTTTGAGGGACATCGCAGCATGGATCTAACTGAATTGGTACTGGTTCTCACACAAAGAACTGCGTATTGGTAGTTATGAACGGTCATCGCAATTGCTGTATATATGTATTAAAATTAAAAAAAAAAAAAATCCGACGCAATTGAGTGTTACACGGTCGTACTTTGGCATACAGACATATTGAAGACCAGCTGTGCTAGCCGGGAGACACATATTTAACATTGTTGATACTAAAAGAGGTGAAGGTGTGTGTGTGTGTGTTTTGTTTGTTTTGATGGGTTGGCTATGTGCGTACCAAGCGTGGTTTACTCAGTTCAATTCGGAATGTTTAGCGTACCAGTGCTTTATGTATAGGGCATATAGAAAGCATTACGTATCGACATATTTACTTTGCATTTTTTTTATTCTAAGAATAGTAATTTCATGTTGCTGAGTCCTGATTGGTCCTTTTTATCTTTTGACCGAATCTAGGATTTTGATTCGATTGTATTACGTTATTTTCTTGAGGGTCTCAGTTCATGGCTTATACAACACAGTGATATTTTTCACAGGTAGCTGCTTCGTACGTATATGGCGTATTTTACGTGTTTTTGGATGATAATAAACCCGGGCCAGGAAATCGACTGAGCAGTTTCTAATAGCTTATATCAAGAGACATGCAATGACAATGAGTTATTAGTGTGTACTGGAGAGACTCTCGACGTAAAAATTTCCCAAAATTTGTCCACACGAGACGTTCGTGTGGGTTGCCTTTTTCAAACATAGTTCAAAACGTTGACTTTAAATTCGTGAAATTAAATAAGTGTCGGACTGGTAGTAAATAACTAAAAGAACATCACTCACCAGCGATCTATTCTCATACCAAGGCTGTTCTCCCGTCTAATCGCCAGTAACTGCAGCTTTTAAATTCCCGGCTGGTAGGTATACGTATAGGCACGACTGTACATACTGGTAAAGGAAGAATGTATAGCAATAGTCTTTGCTCCTGTAGTAGTGCAAAAGAATATTTAACTTATATTATGCAAATTATATGCAAATATAATTATCAGTGGCACGCGTAGCAGGTTATTTTGATTACTCAATAAAATACTTCTGTTATGCTAGACTTTTCTATTAGCAAACAGCCAATATTTTCGTGTTTTTTTTCTGTTTTTCCTCATGATGTATAGGTATTGAGTCGTGTATACCTTTAGTACACTCGTTTTATTTTAGAGCCGGATCATGCCTTGCCTCTTACATATGTTATGTCTCGTTTAACAAATAAAGAAGTCCGTGTAAGTCCACGAAACTACAAATATCAAGAGGTGTTTGTCTAAAAGTTCTCCATGAATTTGTTTCTTTCCGTTAATGGTAATTCAAAGCCACATAAGAATGTCACAGTACAGACTAAAGGAACTTGCTACTACCTGCAGATAAGTTTTATGGATTTACCATTCAATTGGTATATAAATCACTCTCGCATACATTTAAGTAGTGATAAGGCTTGTACCCTCAAGAACAGTACTATTTATACCTCTAATGAATGCCGTGTAAAATATGTGTTAATTTTGACTGATGACTCGTTAGATGTTTTAAATTTAACGTATTTTTATTTCTAAGTATTCAGAATTTCGTTTAATCTCATGTAGCTTTCGATTCCACTGATATATCTAATTTATCTTAAATTTATTGATTTGGCTTAATCACATCCAAACTGTCTGGAGTAAGAGATCAATAGATTTCCTAAAATAATTGTTCCTTTATTTTTTATAAGATCCTGTTCACTATTGCAGTTTACCTTTAGGTCCGTTCTCGCTCGATCATTCTGTCATGGTTGGGTGATCTTAATTCATATTTCACAGTTTTGAATGTATTTCTGAAATATACATAAAGGGATCTATACATCTGTTTATTTATAAAAAAGTCAATTCTTAAGATCTATCAATTAATCAGTTGTGATCTTTCAATATTCTACAATGCTTTGTTCATGACAGGTGGTAAAATATTACCGTGTTGATGTTGACAATTTGAGGTCAGCTGAAGCTTTCACACACTATATATATATATATATATATATATTTACTGGTTATAAATGAGATTCCTAACTCTGATAAATTCGACAAAATTTTACAACAAAATATTGCATTGATTTCTGCTAATTTGATATGCTAAAAAATTAAGCATTTATCTACTTAAAAAATCACTGTTTTTGCGGAATTTTGGTGTTCAGTTTCATGTGAACGTTTTTGCTGATTTATGAGGATTTCGTTGTGGTGCAGACGTATTCTAGTCTCAACATAAACTATCTTGATATATCGCAGTGTTGATAAAGTCCATCGTATCTTCACTAAAGTTTAAAAATTACTCGTGTATAGTGAACTTAAATAAATTCGTCCAGTAAATTACTGAACATTTATGTTAAAACATTTGCATATAAAAGTATCAGTTAAGAGAATATGAAACTGCTTTAGTGCATGTTAGTGATGTGATTGTAAGAAACTACCCTGTCTGTCTAGTTGACTGACGAATATTCAAACAATAGGTGATATATTGAGCACGCCCTCTATATTCAATAATTATCGTTGTTGGTCAGAATCAGAGCGTTCTGATACATCCGTGTGTAGGTTGGGGACAACGATTCCAGTATATTTAATTATACGCAAATTATACGTAAATCTTCAACTAAGATAATAAGTATTTGACATAGTAGTGAAAAAAAACACTCAATAAGATGCTTTAAATATACAGAGTTTATAGACAAACGAGTTCCCGACGGATACATTTTGTTGTACTTGAATCAGCTTTTCTAGTTGATTTTCATAATTGCTGGTTGATATTAAAGGTTCACGGCAATGTATAAGTCTTAAGCTTGAATAGACAAGCTACCAATTATATAGAAAATTACAGGTGCCGATTTTGTTACAGTCACCACCATTGTTTAACAACATGTTGATGAGACACTACTCCGCAAGACGAAATTACAAGAATTGCCTTTAATTAAGAAAACTTCATTTACTGAAGAAACCCAAGGGTTATATTATAGTCTGAACATGAGAATGTTATATGAGCTTACTTTTCAGCAATACTTGGATGGTTTTTGACAAATGTGAAGCGAACGCAAAACCTGAAGATCATAATAATAGTAAACGGTGACAAGAATCAATATCGGTTAGTTGATCAATTATAAACTAATGTAATATTGTAAACTTTAGCATATTTATCTCTCCTTTGTAACAAAACAAAAACAACCTCCCTCAATATAAAGTGCTACAACGACAACAACTAGGTCATTAAAGTTTAAAAGAAACACCTCTTTACAAAAAACTAAGCCTTGTGATGATAAGGTCTGAAGTTTCTTATGGCCGTTTCATCGCTGTGTAATAAGCAAACGTTATAAGGGACATTACATTAACGACTTAAACACATGGTAAAACGGTAATTATTTGAAAATGATTTTTCTGAGCACTATATTGTGTACGTGAGAAATGAGTCAGGGTTAGTAAGTTGAGACTCATTCGTGTTTAAGTCTTGTGTATACATGTGTGAAAAGTAATAAATGTCTAGGTTGTGATAGTCTTGTCACGCGACTGTGGATATGACTTACATTTAGTGAAGAAGCGTAAGGGTTATATTATAATATGAACATGGATATGTTTTACTATTTTACTTTGCAGCAATACAATGAAGGTTTGTGAAAATTTTTGACCAAACACAAGGTGTGGAGATCATAATTATATTCAATTTTGAATTCCTCTCCCCCACATTTGAAATCCAGGCACACCGCTGGTAAAGTAACAAGTAAGTTTCTAGAAATGAAACAGACTACTGTATTTAGGACACAGACAACAAAGATAACATTACTGACAACAAACCATTGGTTAGCTTTTATTTTAATTTCTTCCCGTGACATCATACAAGATCAACACATATCAGATATTATATATAGGAGGTTTTCATATCATTAATTGAAGGGAGTGATGCACAAGTATCACTGATTCGTCAATGAAGTGTGAGGGATGCTTTAGAAGGACTAATTGTTTCTTTAGTTGATGTAAGGATTGTATACACACCTGCGCAATTAGAGAAAAAATCCAAGTAAAACCACAAACGAATTGATTATTCACTTCCTTGAAAGTAAAAATTATACCTGAAAGAGATCTTGCAGCTCAGTGATTCACTGCGGGTATCTTTGTGGTCAATTATTTCCAGTAAACTTAACGCATATATTATACCTACGTTCACTATTAGGATGTTAGAATCATGTTGACGTATTAGCCACGTCATCAATGTTATCCACTGGATATTACCTTTCTTCATTGTTTACATTTAAAAATCATATTTAATACGTACCAGCCACCAAAATGTGATTATCATGATATAATGTGTACTAGGAACGGTGATAACAAAATTCATATTACAATAATTAAATGTACATGAATTGAACGAATATAGGCTTGTTTATAACGAATAAAACAATTATAACATGATGAAATGAAGAAACAAAAGATAAGGGAGCAAAGCGTTGAAATTAAAGGAAACACAAACCAAACCATTAACTTTGGCTCATATGATATAAATCTGAGTGAAGTAAACATACCCTCCAAACTGAGATGATATAATTTATAGAACTTAAAAGGGTAATTGAGATGTATAAATATCTTTGGCTGATAAAAGAGAAACATTTCCGAAGAATCCTGATGAAATTTCGATTAAATTCCTTTGCATCGTATTTGAGATAATGACATTTGTAGTTGACATGCAATGTAATAAAAGTGAAATTGAAACAAAAGGTGTGGTGCCATAGATATACAGATTTGTTTTATGCATAAACATACTTTAGAAATGTACATGGCAGTTTCGTTTTCAAAATGAATATTAATTCAAATATAAACATACTTTAGTAATTTGAGTATTAAGATATTCACATCCCAGAAAGCCAACTTGTAACCCTTTTCAGTCCAATGTTAAATTAAGGAAGTGAAAACAGTAATAAACAGATCATCAGTGTGCTGCAACTATGACATCACACCTGTTTGCTTCAAGTTCACCAATGTTACAAATAATTGCAATTTCATCTATCGGTATCTCGAAAATGCAAAGTATGGAATTGGATGCAAATTTCAGCAGGATGCTTAGTATATGATCATATTTAATTAGTCAATATATATTTTCCTCTGAGTTATCCTTTTAAGATTGCAACGTTTACAATATATTTTGAGTCAAGACGTAATTTATCAAACTCGTCTTCAGAACAGAATCATGTAAATAAATGGGAATTAAAAAATATATAGAATATGACGTAATTAGAATCAGTCTTCCTGGTTCAATTCCTATTGCAAGGCTATCTATCATATACCGAGATTATGACGTCATAGTAACATTTAAGGAGAGATTGTATATTAACCGCATGACCAAAGCATTTCTGAATTTACTGTTACTGATGAAACTTTAGTCTTAAACGTTTATATCTTTGTCTGTCTGTGAATTTGTGTAAGCGTTCATTTTATTATTATTCGTGCGCTGATGGAGATCAGTCAATACAACAACTAGAATATGCCTTAAAATTCATCATAATAAACTGAAAGTATTGCAAATCAGGATTTGAAATGGATAGAACATAAATCTGTAAAAAAATTAAAAGCGAAGTTTAAAAAGATAATACAATAATAAAATGAAAAGTATTGAACAAATCGAACAAGTTATTTAAATCTCAGTTACTTAATATACAGAATATACATTTGTCATTTTAAATAATTTGATATGACGTAACATCCATGTCATCCTATTGTCTTCATGTAGTGAATGAAACTACACTGGAACATAAAAAAAAAATGAAGAAATGCTGACTTAGAACAAACATATCCCAGATATTAATTAATAACATATCCATGTCCTTGTAGTTCGATTTTAATAACGCAATGACATTGTAGATATACAATGAATGTCATTGAGTCTTACCAATGACATAATTTCGGTGGCTCTAATTTCTGTTAGATTCAAGATATTACGTAACTCAGTTGAATCAAAGTTTTAATCAAAATTTAGTAAAAGAAGGAACAAAGAAACCACATAAAAGTTGAACCGTGCACTCTTAGTTACCAAGTGTATATGGATACAGTATGTACAGATATTACAAAGCATTACAAACATGTCTGGTTAAAAGTAGTTTAGAAGTATTTACAAAAGTAGGCGTTTAATTAATGTTCTGAGTAGTAGAATGTTTGTCGGGGGAGGGGGGGGGGGTTCGGGGAGGTAGTGATATTGATCTGGAATTGGGATGACTCATCATTGGACCAATGAAGGATTTGATATCCTGCTTTCGAGGGGTGCATGGATGCCCGAGAGCAGGTCACCAGCAATACCTGACCAACAACAAACCATTACGCAAGTAGCAAATACTTTGTTACATATTGTGGAAAAATAAAATCATAAAAAAAAATACTGCACATTACCGTTTAATTCCATTTTAAAAATGAGCGTTCCGGTTGTGGTGTAAATCACTACTATAAGATCTACTTGGTCACCAATGTTGTGGTTACGTGATCTTACTCCTCCACTACCCCACCCTCACCCCCACCCCGCGCCTCCACATACACAAAAAGTGTAAGGTAGGGAGTGTACTAGTCTCTTTTTCCCTCACTCAATAGTTGACTTCAAAGAGAAAAATAGGCCCTTGTGCTGATGACGCAGTGTTTGATGGATGACGTCAACAGAAGTTTGATTGGCTCTTAGCAATTTAAATGTGGCTCTTAGGGCAAAAAAAATAAAGTTAGACAAGAAGTATATGAGTACAGTAATGTGAATAATAAAACATAACAAATTACTTGTTGAACACGTTATAATATAGCCTATATGAACATGTAAGATATCGAATCTTGGTTTGGAAGTCTTTGTAGTATTTGGAGTTATTAACAGTTTACAAACCTAAAGGATGGAGAAGGAATCCACTAGACATCCCATCCACTTCTCCGAAAAAGAAAAACACGCTAGCAATAAATTTAGATTATGTATGCTACATGTGGTCCAACCAGCCGAAAAGGTAGGTACTTTATCTTAAATAATAGTGGACGAGTTTCTCATAATTACTCATTGTTTCAAACATGTGCTTCTCTGTTTTTGTTAACATTTCATCGAGCTAAGTTCAAGCGACACAAAAAAAATACATTTGTAAGATGTTTCTTCAACTTGGTAATCAATGACGTCACCATACTATTTCAGTTTGCTGCGAAAATGATATCTCTGTCTCCCTCTGTAATATAAAAGTAAAATGATATATATTAGGTACTCTTGTTATTATAATAAATGGATAAAGCAACTACATATTAGTAGAACAATGCGTAAGTAATACCTACACAACCCCCTCCCAACCCCCCGCAAAAAAATGTGCCATGAATTGCACAATAACATTCTTCTAAACTTCAACGAAGGAATTAATTTCTCTCTGTAAGTATACTTAACACTCTTAATATTGGTTTTATGCAAAGGAAATAATTTGTTACAAAAGACGAATTTGTAGGAAACATATATATAACAAGATAATGCTTTTTAACATGTTTGTGTTAGAAAACAGTACCGTGACACGCTGACCGTAACATCCCTTCTGTCTCTTAATTTATGAATCTGTATTTCATTTCTCCCCTTTTTCCGATCCCACCTCACTTTATTTAAAAATTCCATTTTTACGTCCCTAATTAGGTCAGAGATGCCAAAGAGCTGACGAGCCATGAAACTGCTCAGATTTAACTCTCTTCTTTCCACTGATTCTATTATTTTCTGTGTGCCATCCAATATAGTGACGTCACCATATCGCTAATATTCGTTTCCTAATAAACTTTCAAATGTTTACCGACAGTTTTGTCCCGGTAAGTATTAACGAAGGACTCACGATAATTTCTAATTTTTTCCCCTTAAAATTATTAATCTAATGAGGTAAGGTGGAATTATACTAACCATTTTAATAACCGTTTTAGTGATAACACACATGTTAGCAGATAAAGACATGTATCGCTTTCAAGATATGGCCTTCTTACGCCTCATCAGCGGAACAGATTGTTGTGTATCCGACATTATTGCAATAACGAACATGTACTTTTGTTTCTTTCTAATGGTAGGAACTTTTCACTCATTGTTATGTATTTAATCAGCCTGGTAAACACAAACTCTATTAAAATCAATTGCAGTTTAAGCAGATGAAATTGGTGACAATATAAAATTAGAAAATCACAGATATAGGATAAAAAAAAAAATTTGATGATGGATAATTTGTTTAATATATTAAGATTTTACAATTAAAAGTAGCAAACACAATCTACTCTCAACAAATACAATTGTAAATACTAAGGTACAAAGTATTCAATTGTATTGACCATACACTTACTTGATCCTTGCAAGGCTTTCCTGGTAACTCTCTGGATCGAATCCCTAAACAAGAGGGAAAGTATTAGTAATGAATATGTATACGATAACACAGAAACAAAGACAATGCAGTATATTTAAATGTAAATATTCATCATATGCAGCCATATTAATAATGTTTTCTCAAAGGTTATTGATTTAAGTTAAACCAAACTTATTTTCACTTCATTTTGAAATTCCTTTTGCATGTTTTCAAATGTCTTGACATTTTTTGTCCTAATTATTATTATTTCAGTTATCATTTTAGGGATTTCTAACGAGTATATTCTGCGAATATTTTAGTTCTGAACACGTAATACACATTACGGATAAATCCATGAAACCATGGTTACAAATGCTGTGGTCGCTTTGATTCCGTGCTTGAAAGGACTAATTTGCGAAGGTTGGATTCGAAACAAAAACGTTCTACCGTTTGCTTGAAACATTGAAAATAAGTATATAGGTAACAACAATGGGTCGTATATGTCAACATATATTGACTCATAGCACAAGGATATTATCCTCTCCCAATCTATAAAAGTGATTTCTGTGTAAAATAGGATTACTGTACAAGGTTCACTTCACACCCATCCTCTTCCTGCCGGTAACCATCAAATGAACACATCCAGGGGATTCCCCCTTGATATCACGATGACTGAATCAATGCAACCCAATGTACTATTACATTGGTGCGATGCAGGGACATGTTCCGTCCTTTTTATAACATGATTCCGTCAACCTGAGTAGCCATTTCAATTGAGCTGCAGGGTTTATTCTATATTCTGGTCACTCGTCTCTCAATATGTGTTTTTCTTAAGAAATAAGGTGGAGGGGGAGGGTGGGGCGGACTGAGACCAATGTTAAGTGGTGCTTAAAGCGCTGCCCTGTAAATACCACCCCCCCCCCCACGGTCAATAGTCTGCTTAATACGGATGGTCAGTGGTCTGGTTGGATCCGTAGACATATTGCTTAAGTCCTTAAAACTTCTGCAATTAAGATTTAAAAGTTTTCTTATGGCGTCCCCGGGGCCCCAATGCGAAAAAATACATAACTATACTGATTTAACAACAATGTTCCGAACAATTATTCGCGATCATTCCGCAGCATCCGGGCTTCTGTGGTTACCATAGTACTAACGCCTGAGGAAACTGTCAGTATGTAGGTACTAGGCCCATAGTCACAGTAATTCTTGACCTCGTATTGTTTTTTTGAGATAGATGGGAGAGATATTGAGTAATTAAGAGACATATATATTTCAATTTTTCAGGCCTTTTGTTAAACCAGGATTTGTTTGGACAAAGAAGACCCTCAAAACCCTGTCAAACAAGAAATTCAGATTACATTCTTAGAAGTTTCTTACTATATTGGTAGTTTCTCTGTACAGTATTAGTAAACCGATTCTTAATTCAAACGTGTTTGACCGTTTAATGTTCGACATCCAAGGGCAATTTGCTTCATTTATCCATTAACATGAATATAGCTATAGATTTATGTAATTAATATTGTTCATGCATCTCAATGGTTACACATTACAGTTATGTCCGAGATGTCTACAGACATAACATATCAAGATGTATTACAACTATTAAACTATGAGTGACTACTAAATCTACGGCGAAAAAAGTTAGTGGAGAGGGATGGGGTGGGGTTAATTTACATCTTCATCCAAATTGGGTAACATTTTCTAGTTTTAAACAATTTAGTCTGACGAGTCCTTCCTCCCTCCGTCTTAACACAGTAAACTCAAAGCCACAAGTTTTCTGCCTTTAAGGAGAAATACTTCATCACATCGACTTATCCGACACCTGCATGGTGAGTACACACCCAACTTCCATTAGTACAATTACGTATATACAATGATGTATGTAGCATTAATACGCCCTAGCTGCATGTGTAGGCTACAATGATATTTTAGAACGGGCCCTATAGGAAGAAAGATAAAACGTGCTATGAAATCAGCTTTATGTTAATTCTGAACAAACTTTGACATCATTAATAAACGCTCGTAAGAACATCATTTGTTAGCTGGATTAATCAGTTTTCCAATACATATTATGTAAACAAAAGAAGGAACGAGATGTTAAAGATTACTGTTTTCATGGAATATTCCAAAATAAAATTTAAGGTAGACGGGAAAACAATGATGGTTTATTTTAATTCCTTGCTACGTCATTTTGACTAACATTAGAAAGAGTCGGTATACTATTCAGAAATTGGCTTTCATATTGAAGGAAACAGACTAAAAACCATCGTAAAAACCAATATCTCTAGCAGGCTGTGATAAAAGAAATCAATTAATTGAGATAGGAACCAGCGTATATCTTCTCGCAATCTTACTTGAGGCTTTTTGAACTGCCAACAATTTAAATAATATATCGCTCAATGAAATCTGTGTGGTTTTTTTTAAACTTCATGTTGGCAGAGAGCCAACTCTCATACACGCACGCAGGTTCATCTCTATTTACCTTAGTTCGTTGTTGTTGTCATGTCATTTATATCAAGGGACCCAAATTAGATTTTGGAATTGCACCCCTTCTCCATTTAATCCACTCTGTAAGGGATTACGGGATAACGTCATCAATCATACACTAAAGCATCAATTGATAAGTTTGTTTATAGTTCCTTATATCCAATATAACAACAGTTTGCTCCGAGTAATTATGCCACAGTGGACGCTTGCTTTTCACAATTAATATTAATGATGCTATAACCAATACCCTAACCCTAACTACCCAGTAAATCATCAAGTTCCTAGACTCACTCACATTTACCAATAAAGCGGACCAGTTTATCTCTTCAATTTCAATAGTTAATATGTTCCTGTTTGACGGGTATGTGATGATGCTTACATGCAAACTGTATTGCATCGTTTACCGAATTTCTGCGAGAAGCTTAGCCTTACTTTAATCATCTCCAACTCCTCCCCGACCACAGAGAATGATTATAATGATTTTATATTATCAAAGAATACCAGCATAGATATTTATATGGCGATTTGAGTGTAGGCTTCTAGAGATAGCCCTTTGTTAGTCGAGAAAATTGTTACACTACGGTAACACTGTTGAATCTTCATCTGATATTTTAATTTTTTTAATATATTATGTTTTTCATATGTGTAAATAAAGGTACCTTTTGTTTAACTGATCCTTTAACAGTCAATAACATGTGCAAAATCGTTTCGCGAAGAAATTAATTACCAAAGGACTTACTATAAGAAATTTAAAAATAGCTTCTTTCATACTTTTTGAACTAGTAACGAATAACGATCTGAACTTCTAAAATAAAATAGTCATTTAGCATATGTCGGGGTGGGTGAGCGGGGGGGGGGGGGGGGGTAGGAGGAACACCTGAAATATTTAAAAGTTAATATTCTAATAATGTGTCAGACTTTTATGACACATAAGATCGAACTAAATCTTGTAGTATTTAAAAGTCTATATGTTTCTGTGCAGCATTTCTTTGACTATATGTATGGAAGGAAGATTATTTAGGCCGCATCTAATCTTGACATTGAGAACAGTGATATCATCATTACGAGATATAAACTTGTAACTGACGTCACTATTCGATACACGTCATTTATAAATCTTTCCTCCCTGATGAAACACAAATCATAATATATACTCTTTTGTCTTATTTCCTTTGTTCCACAGTAATTAACACCTCCTTGTCTGTTCATAAATTACCGTTACTAATTAACAGGAATATGTCTCTCTTACCTCTTCTCCTGGAAGATTGCCATGTCCGTCACAGGTCTGAAAGGAAGAGAAATATTATTTTCATGACATTTGGATGTATTGCAGGAAAATATAATAAGCTAAAGACGAAGCAAAACATATATGTTAGAAAGATATATCTTAACAAATATGGCAGTAAACTATTCCTGGCATGTAAACGCACATCTACATTGAACACACTAAAGTCAGTATAGGAGACAGACTCGTCACTGTAAGATGCTCGGACGTAATAACATAAATACAAACATCGGCTTTATAGGGAAGACAAATTAGTCTTAAACTCGTCATTAAACATATAATGACGTCATCAGACACTGAGTGACGTCATTAAATACTTAGTGACGTCATAATGATGACTTCTCACTGAGATGATGAGATGGATACCATGGAAACCTGCAGAGAAGATGACGAGTAAGGAAAGGAGGGCAGTATTCAAAGATAGAACTTAGAACATCATCGGTGGATAGAAAAAAAAAGCTTGATTAGCCTACAAAGCAGCATAGTTCCCACCCCCCCCCCCCACCATGGTCTTAGATGGTCTGCCTCTATGGTTTTGTTAGTCTAGTAACGATATCCATGAAAATCTGTCTGATGAAAACATACAATAAAAGACACAGGGGGAGAATTGAATGTAGTATAGTGTAGATCTGTTAACATTTAAACATTTCATGAAATATAAAAATAAAAAACATAGATTTTCTTGTTTCTAAATTTACCCTGTCCATGTATCTTTCATTGGAAGTATGTACATTCTCACAAAATCAGTTTTCAATAGTTGACTCTTTTTGTTCAACGTAAGGCAGAGATAATTTAGATCAGGAAGCGACGGTCTGTAAATTTAGGAATAATTAGATTGGGTTTATGTAACCTATACGCCCTGTTTGTCTATTAGACTAGTATAGGCAGATACCATGTGAGCTCGTCATTGCTTTGTCGTCTATATACTGAATAGGCTAGGACTTGGTATGGGTTGCTCATATACTCTATAGTACTCTGTTAATACTCAAGAGTACCATCCTCGAACCCAGGAACGTAGTTGAAGCCTGATGATTGGGGCGTGTAGTGGCTGAAATTCCAACTGGATGGGTTTTGGAGCCCGAAAATTCCAACTGCTGCCTTGACTTGATTTTATCTTGTTATCTAAACAATTTACTGAAAAATGTCAACTTATGGGGAAAAGTTTTTCTTATGTTGATGGCACTTTTAAGCTTCCGTGGATTAGCATTGAGCGTTTTAATGTATTCCATAGAGACATTATGCCTGTACATCCTAACTTGAAGCTAGCGAACAGGGTCAACCCACTCAATGGCAAAATTAGTACATAAATAAACCGAATTGAAGCTAGCGAACATTGTACAGTATTCCGACTGTCTATTAGGCATTTTCATACGAAGTTTTGTACGGTGGAGTATAAGGATCGCGAGATACAATTTCTCAAAGTGGCAAGGAAAACGTGATAAATATGACTGATTAAAGGTCAACTCTGACCGAAATTTTTAGGTCTTTAACAATTACAAGAATATTTGGAAAGGCCTAGGTAATTTAGAGTGCGACAGGCGGAAATTCCGACTGCCGCACTCAAATTTTCCAACTATCGTCAGTTTTACCAAAATAAGGGGGGGGTGAGACACCCCACACCCCCTCTTGGGACGTCCCAAGTGGTCTCGGACTCGTCTCGGAATCATGAAACATTGGACTCAACTACATCAGATTGTTTCTTATACTATAACATACAGACATATTGAATGGTTCTGATGGAAAGAGTACTAATAACAATATGAACCATGTGAGGATACAAGGCCCGGATGTTGCATTATATTATCATCACCGCTTGAGGATAATGTGAATTACAATAGTTAATTTGCCGGATAGTATTTTTGGTTTTAAATCAACGACATTACACATGAACACCCTACCTCTCTGGCCCAGGCTCCGTTGTGATCTTGTTTCATACACATAAATAATTATTCAAAAGACGAAAGAAATAATGCAATTATTTTACAACCAATATTAGTTCAGGTTCACCAATGCCTCTCTTCTTGTGTCATAATGTGCTACTTATTTATAGTATTGTATATACAGAGGGTGGTAAGAAAAGGCGTTTCTTGAAAGTTATAAAAAATCTTAAACTTAACCTTTAAGATGACCTTCTACTATTTCTTTAAGTTTCATATATAAGCCTGGTTGGACCAACATATTTATGTCAGTCACGTATATATACACATTAATATAAATAAATAATATAATATAATCAATAGGGATCCCTTATATCCCAAGACAACTCAAACTACTAGAACCGGGTATTGTTTACTAACTGTTGTATTGCTGCGTGCAGTGACGTCAGACGTTACAATTCTAGAGATGAAATGTATGCATCGATATTTTCATTAATAACACATTTTATTACTGAGACGGTGTGGAAGAGAGACACTGGAAGCACGATAGATTCATTTTGTTTGATATGTTTTATCCGTCTGAATATTCTCTATTGTAAACTTGAGAATTTTACTTTGATTCAGAACGCAATTACTTCGATAAGGAGGACACATAGGGGGTTACATGCAGAGAAAGAAGAACAATAATAATTAAGATATAGGACGAATGTTCGGGAGTACGAGCGTGGAAGGAAGACTTCAATTTATTGTTCCATGCAACCTCCTTTTTTTACCATACCTCGTCACAAGTGTTTCTAACGTATACGCTGTATTGTACGATATATATATATATATATATATATATATATATATATATATATATATATATATATATATATATATATATATATATATATATATATATATAGATCCTGCACAAAAACGTCCTCGTAGTTGGACAATTGAACATTTCTTTAAAAATGTAAATAAGGTTACTACAGTATGGAGACCTTGCCGCTCTGCTCCCATTAGGATCTCTAAGGATATTTTTTCCATCTTTGATAAGTTAATTAAAAGATAGCAAATCAAACCAAAGAAATCTATGCTATGTATGTGATAATTAGGTCATGCATATTTACGATTGATTGTCTTTAATTGGGTTCAAGTTTAATGAATATGAATAATAACCTAAAGTGCGACGTGTTATTACATGAATTAACACTTCATTAATGTGTACACTTCTAACTAAACATTTACGGTTTGATAAGGTTCCGTTTCATGTTAAATGAATAATAAAATACAACAAAGAAGATGTCTGCTTTAGGAACACATAAATATGGTTCAATATCAGATGAAAGGGCGTTGAAAGAGAGAAGGAATATGGACAGTTGATAGTAAAATATGGAAAGTAGTTTTCTACCCCTAAAAGAAAGTTGAACAAAAGGAACCCAGAATGATGAAATAATGATGTAAAATTCGTAATATCTTCACAGGGGTTCCTAACGTTTAATGTTAGCCTGACAGGAAGTAGACACTTGACAATATGTAACACTGCGCCCATTTCAAGAGTGTCGGGTAAAATGAAGATCACATCTTAGATTAACGCTCTGTCATACCGTGACCTGTATCACCTACTAATGTCACATAGCTCACTGATCTGAAACGGTTTAAACAAATATCATAAAAAAGTCAACTGAATCTTTTATGTCAATATTTTAAAGTTAGAAAGTCACCAAGACTAGTTAAGTCTCTATAGCTATGCATACTGTAACATTTTCATCCATGTATTCAAACATGTCTTCCGTAGCGACTGCAGCAGAATACCTACAGCGATATAGACTATATGAGCATGTGCTCTGTCTTTTATACCAGACAATCGTATCTGTAAATCAGCTAGTTAAGTCTCTATAGCTATGCATACTCTAACACTTTCATCCATGTATTCAAACACATCTTCCGTAGCGACTGCAACAGAATACCTACAGCGAGATACTATATGACTCTGCGCTCTGTCTGTTATACCAGATAACCGTATATATATCTAAATCAGCTTAGTCGGTATTTCAGACAAATCCCACTTATGACATCATTAAAGGTGATGTTTTAGTTATAGCATTGATGATATCATTTTAATCGAGAAGGATAATTCGATCATCTATAACGGTGTATCAAAAACGATAAAATCAGATTAAGACATTCTCAAAATTAGAACCTACAACATACAGCTCTCTCGTTAACTAATTATTCCTTTGAGCGTTTTGTTGGACAATTCCTATTGTTTTTTTTTTATATATTGAAGACATGAAATATTCGTATGGAACACTGTATCCTGCACGTGAGGGTATTTTAAATGAAGCTAATAGAAATGTACACAATCCTAATATCTTGCCCAAAAAAAAAAAAAAAAAATGGAATAAAGCCATTCAGAATTATTTCCATTGCTTTTTGTAACGTTTATTAAAAGAAAAGCACTTGAACCTTTTTATGGAATATGTTTAGTAACATAAGTTTTCAAATATTTATCAACTTGTTACTTTCTTATCTTTACGTTCATATCGATGTACATGTTTGTATATTTCTTAGTCTTTGGTTCTTATGTTTATAGATATTGCATATTTATGATAACGGATATGAAATGAACAATATATGCGGATTTTGTAAGATTCGAGTAAGATATTAATACGGCAGCTTCAAGTATACATACAATTTGTTCAACAGTATATCAATATCATAGAAGGAACTATGAATCTGACCGCTTGTAATTAGTCTCAGCAGGCGATGATAATAGAAACAACGTCAGCCCGAATTATTATATGTATAAGAAGGTGAAGATATTAGGTACATATGTGATGTAATATGTAATATAGGTCTGAATTAAATTACGAGGCTGGTTAAAAAGCAGCCAGGTTCCTCATGAGTTTAGGCATCTATCCAAGTTATAATAATTCATCAAACTGATGAAACGATTCAGAACTATTTGATGATGATTAAGTTGATAGTACTGTAAGCAAAACCAGTTATGTTATTGCTACATTCGTTAAGTTAATAATGTTTTCCAGCCATTGCTGTAAAATGATCATCTAGTTTCGCTATATGAGAGTCTAGTGTACATATAAGATGCTTTCAAAAAAAATCAGAAAGCAACATACAGCAAAGGCTTAGAAGTTTATTCCGTGACGCAGTATCTTTAAAAACAAAAATCAGATTCATGTGCGGGATATTTTTAACATTGTGTTCGTATACAGAACCACAAAATAAGTGTCTAGTTCTTTGGTTACCATGGTATCTAGACATCAAAACTAAACAGTTGGATAGTTGCCCCCGCATACTGACTGGTATTAAGGTATGTTGTGTAACTGTGCGTGGAAAGTGATTTAATCACAGCCCCACCAAATCATCGGTTATGATGTACCACACAGAGCGAATCTAGTGCCACTTACATAATATATTACCAATATCTTCTTCTATAGTTTATTCCAAATAGTGAATATGTGAGTTTCACGAATTTCAAAATAATCTTCAATTTTCCTTTCTTTATATCAATTAATGTATCACTTCTTCCTTCATTTATAACAATCACCACATTGTCCAGCATTAGCACTCTGGAAAACAGTGAGTCTGATGTTTACAATCAATTACGTTTATCATGCACTCCACACAAATGATAGGCAATATAAACCAGTGTCTATTGGGATTATACAACCATAAAAGTACAACACTATTGAATCGCCCTGCTTCGCCTCAGTCACCACTTCATCCTCATTTCTCAAACTCTACGTAATTAATTTCCTATTTACAATAGTGTACTTGAAACCGTCGCAAAAATATGTACTTCGATAAATAAATGTTTAAACAGTAGAGATCCTTAAATCCATTGAATCTACTAAAGAGAACAGTGTTAATTTATTACCAAAATTTTTAATTAAGTTGTACGTAAGTCATGTTTACACTTATCTGGATAAATAATAACTTAAACTATAGTTATCATTCAAATCTCTGGAAACTATTAGAGAGAACAGAGTTAATAATTGAGTAAGATTGAACTTAAAGAGTAACAAAAATGGACTTTCAAAACAGCTGTACTTTGTGCTGTTTTTACTACAAGCTGTTGGTGGCAAACTTGACCGTTAACGGAGAGAAAAGAAACATAATGTTACGTCAGTCCACCAAAATCCCACCAGGGATGATTAAAGTAACTTTTTTCAAAAAAAAAATATCCGTGACACTAAATTTGTGGTACACAGATTGTCTAAATCTGGCTAAACGACAAATAATACACTACTCAGGAGGAGTCACGTGATTGTAGCAACGAATCTAGATCTCTTAGCTTGTTGCAGGGTATCCAATATTTCTGCAAATATTACATGGCTTGGTCAAATTTTACGACCTATTACGTTATAGGCATTTTTATTTTCAGTTTCATGAATACGTTAACCCAGTGACTAAATTCTCACCTTTATTTGTCGTCAATCATAACCTAATTTATTATTTAGTTATAATAAGTTTGGGGTCAAAATCACCCACAAATATGTCCCTGTAAAAGGCTGCTAAACTTCCCACATCCCAATCCTGTACTTTTGACCTAACTCGCTCAAACAACACAATAAATTGTAACAGTTAATTTGTTCAATAATTACTGAAATGAAGACAAATTATTTAAAGCTACTATCATGCAGTATTGAAATGATGCCTGTAAGGCCCCGTGAAAATGAACAAATCCACGAGGAAAGATATACGGGGAATCTAAACGGGGCATCTATATATAGGGACAGCTATACGGGGGCAGCTAGGTATGGGGCAGCTATACGGGGTAGCTAAACGGGGGCAGCTTTAGCGGCGCAGTTATGCAGGGGTAGCTAGACGTTGCAGTTATACGGGGGCAGTTTACAAGGGAGGCAATACGGGGCAGCTATATAGGGGCAGTTATACAGGGGAAGATATACGAGGGACGATATACGAGGCAGCTAAACGGGGGCATTTATATAGGGGCAGCTTTACGGGACAGTTAAACGGGGCAGCTAGACGTGGTAGTTATACGGGGGCAAATATACAAAGGAGGCAATACGGGAGAGCTATATAGGGGCAGCAATACGGGGCAGCTAAACGGGGGCAGCTACACGGTCAGCTTTACTGGGCAGTTATACGGGGGCAACACTATAGGGGTTGCTTTACGGGGTACAGCTAGACATAGTTGCCCCCGTATAACTGCTACGTGTAGCAACTATAAAGGGGCAACAGGGCAGCTTTACGGGGGCAGTAATACCGTGGCAGATGTACGACGAAAGATACACGGGGAAGCTATAAGAGGAGCTATGTAGGGCTAGCTTCACGGTGCAGCTATATGGTTGAAGCCATACGGGTAAAGATACACGGTTGAGCTATAATGGGAGCTGAAAGGGGCAGCTTTACGGCGGCAGCTAGATGGGGCAGCTACACGGGGCAGCTTTACGGGGGCAACTATAAAGGGGCGGCAATACGGGGCAGCTATATCGGGAAGCTATACGGGAAGCAATATAAGGGCAGCTATACGGGCGCAGCTATTAGGTGGCAGCTATAGTGGCATATATACGGTGCAGTTATACGGGACACCTATACGGGGCAGCAATACATGGTCAGCAATACTGGGCAGCTACATCGGGAAGCTATACAAGGAAGCTATATAAGGGCAGCTATACGGAGGCATCTATAAGGCGGCAGCTATAAGGGCATCTATACGGGGCAGCTTTACGGGGCACTTATATAGCGGTAACTATACAGGGGAAGATATACAGGGAAGCTAGACGTAGCAGTTATTACCGGGAACATATACGGGGGAAGCTATATGGGGAAGCTATAAGGGGCACATTTGTAGGGACAGCTTTGAGGGGGAAACTACACGGGGCATCTTTATGGGGCAGTTATACGGGACAGCTAGACGTTGCAGCTATACAGCGGCAACAGTACAGGGTCAGCAATACGGGGTAGTTATATCGGGACATTTATAAGGGGGCAGGTATACCTGGAAGCTTTACCAGGAAGCTATATGAGGCAGCTATATAGGGCAGCTATAAAGCGGCAACTATATGGGCATCTATACGGGGCAGCTATACGGGAGCAGCAATATAGCGGTAACTATACGGAGGAAGATATACAGCAAAGCTAGTCGTAGCAGTTATTACCGGGGAACCTTTACTGGGAAAGCTATACGGGGAAGCTATAAGGGGCACATATATAGGGACAGCTATACGGGGGAAGCGATTCGGGGGCATCTTCTTTGGGCAGTTATACGGGGGCAGCTAGACGTGGCAGCTATACGGGGGCAACGCTACGGGGGTGGCAATACGGGGCAGCTATATAGGGGCAGTAATTCCTGGGTAGATATACCGGGAAGCTTTTCGTGGAAGCTATATAAGTGCAGCTATACGTGGTAAGCTAGAAGGTGGCAGCTATACGGGGCAACTTTACGGGGCAGCAATATAGGGGTATCTATACGGGGGGAAGATTAACAGGGACAGTTTGCGAGGCAGCTTTATACTGGCAGCTATACGGGGGCATAAATGTAGGGGTAGCTATACGGTGAAGCTATATACGGGGAAGATATACTGGGAAGCTATACTGGACAGCTAAATAGGGGCTGCTATACGGGGGCAACAGTATAGGGGTTGCTTTACGGGGTAAGCTAAACGGGAGAAGATAAACGGGGAAGCTATAAGGGGCAGCTATATAGGGCTATTAAATTGTTAATGCTGACAGCAATCAAGTATACATTTAAGCTACAAATGTTATCACAATATTGTTGTTTATAATTAATGTGAATGCAAAGACAGAGGGCGGATTTGTTTTATCAGCAATGGCTGCCATAACGGGAAGCTATAGCGGGGCAGCAACATAGGGGTAGACATACGGGGGTAGCGCTGCAGGGGCAGTTATACGGAGCAGCTATACGGGGCAGCTATACTGGAGCAGCTATACGGGGGCAGCAATATAGGCGTAGCTAAACAGAGACAGCTATACGGTTAAAGATGTACGGGGAAGCTTTACAGGGCAGCTATATAGGGGCAGCTAACCGCGAGCAGCACTATGGGGCAGCTAGCCGTGGCAGTTATACAGGAGCAGATATACAAGGACAGATATATAGGGGCAGCTATGTAGGAACAGCTCTACGGGGGCAGCCATACGGGCAGCTATACAGAGGCAGCTATACATTGACAACAATACAGGGCAGCCAGACAGAACAGTTAGACGGGGCAGATATACGGGGGAAGCTACACAGGGCCAGCTATACCGGACAGCTTCAGTAGCTACGTACAGAATCGGTTAAAAGGACCGTTATACGACTCTTACAACTGTTGTATGTGCGATATGCCTAACATTTTCTCCGAAATTAAATTAAAAAACATCACCTTGTTCATGACATTCTACGGTTTTATCAGAAGCCAAACTTGAAGCTAATTGGATGTACTTTGAAAACCCGCACAAAAACAAACACGGCATATACATCAACATATTGTACAATATGTAACAAACCTGCAGTCTAAAGGTATACCGTTCAGCTATATAGGCCTATATTTACAGTATACTTGTCATATCAACGGTGTTACTAATATGGATGTGATACGAGTATGTCAGTATATAACTTAGTGTTGTGAGTGCTGAATGACATACAGGTAAATAACTGCTTTCAACACCCTACCCCCTCTGGTCTCTTTTACAGCTCCCATCCATCAATGTTCTCATTCTTTCGACACAACGATTGGAATTCCGCTTTTTTTCTTTAATGTTGCGAAATATAACGTTGTATCTCTACAAACTGAAACTACTATAATCATAGGCGTACGAGGCGGGGGGGGGGCAGGGGGGGGCAGGCTGCCTCCCAAATTTCCAGAGGACAAGAAATTCGGGCAAAAGTCCTGAAAAATTCGGGCAGCGTAAGAGGAGAATTTTTATATATATATATATATATATATATATATATATATATATATATATATATATATATATATATATATATATATATATATATATATATATATATAAACCTAATTGCGGAATAAGGAGAAATATTTGGCAAAAAAATGTACGGTAGGGAGAAAGTGCCGTTAAGGGGAAAAAAACGTTTCCCCCTAACGTTTTGAACGTCAGTTTTACCAATATAACGTGATCCGACACTCAAAAAAAGTATCAGGTTGTGAAGAGGAGTCGATGTACTGCATATTCATGAAATTTGAAAGATTTTCAAAGTCCCTAACAGGTACTTTTTTGCTTTGTTATAAAACAAGAAAAATATCAGCTATGAAAAAAAATGAACGGTAGGGGGAAACGCGGTTTTTTGGTGATATTTCTTGATTTTTATATATATATTCATTATCTCTTGACATGCAGTACATAATAACATGCTAAACATCTCCAATAGTCGGATCGATTGATTTTACCTGCCCTGAAACAGAAAACCCCCATATACCATTTTCGGCTGACCTATTTTCAACAGTCAAAACATGTATCTTGTGCACATGCGCAGTATGCACTTGAATCTTTGTGCACATGCGCAGTATGCACTTTTACTTTTCGTGTACAGGATTGGAGGAAAGGTACCGTACATCATACATTATTTATATCATACAGCTGTATACAACAACTCTGGTCTTAGTGTTGTAGCGACGACGAGATGTTCGTTGTTGATGGATCGCTGGTAATTGAATTTGGCGATAGTGACAATGGGCCCGTAAGTTTAAATTTAAACGATTACTCGAAGATTATTTACTAAAACAAACTAAAAATCAAAACCACAGATGTTACGTTTGATTTCTTTAATCGCTCTGTGACACAATCGCCGATGTTCTCAGTTCTTACTGGATATTGGTCAGACAAACCATGTGGACTTAATGTGACTTCTGTAATGCATTTGTCGATCGAATGATTTTCCCCTGAACTCAGGACAAAGTTTTCATATGCCATTGGTCTTTGAAATAAAAATGTCAGACATCAGTGTGACCGTGGGGTGAGCCATTTTAACAGGAATGAGTCAATGTACGTGTGGGTCATGTTTATATTATGTTGCACGCGCAAAAAAATAATGACAAAAAGGATGTTGTATCATATTAGCAACAATAGTCTCTTAGTGCATATTTTTTCGCAGAACCAGCTGGGTCTAACGTTATCTAATAGGTATAGGCCCAGTGTGTTATGATCGCCCATTTCTTGAGCATAGGGTTAGGGATAGGATTACGTTCGAAGGATATGGTTTCTCTTTTGATCTGTTGTGTAACAATGTAGCGTGCTGGTTCCGTGGGTCAATCACCTAATTAGAATCATTTTCAGTGAAAAGTGCGGGATAAATCAAGAAAGGTTGACCTTGCTGAATATTCATCAAACTTTTGCAAATCCGAATTCTGCCAAAAAAGTGTGAAATAGGCCAGCATTAATGGAACTGTATTACCATATATGACAAACACATTGCAATGAACAGATGTGTTGATTCAATCACATACCTTTACTTGAAGAGCATGGTACAGTGCAATAATTGCATAATTGAAAGGGTAATGTTTTCTTTGGTTGTCTTCATCAAATAACAAATTACTTCCATGTTTTGATGCGTCTTTACATTTCTTGAGGGATGCAAAATTAGATATATGAAGGGATTTTGAAAAGATATATATTTGTCTACGTTCGAACCATTTGTCTCCTATGTGCTCTACTATCATTTTGTACGCGCTAATTTACTCAAGGTACTGATAAACTCAAATTTTCCCATACTATGCCAAGAATTCTGAATTGATTTAGTGACTATGTAAGGCTTATTGTAGGTAGTTCGGGAACGGAAAGCCGGGCCTTAGCTTTCACTGATAACATCTCATTTACTCAAAGTACTGATCAACTCAAAATGTACAGAACATACACTTCTAATAGCGAGTGATTTTAATCCCGCCGCACCACAGCGCAATCCAACAATGAGCGAGCCATGGGTGATATCATAATAACAATAACAAACTAGAATATGCTTCACAGCTATATAAGCAGAACAAACAATTAATTACAGACGTGTGTACGTTTCATTTGCCTGTAGGCCCAAGTTATGCACCTATCAATGGAATGATTGTACCCTAAACATGGAGAGTTAAATGTGGATCATTTGAATCCCATATGCCTCACTTTACCCATGGAGCTTTATAGCTCCATGCTTTACCTAAGATGTCAGTTATCAGCGTGACTGTGTTGTGAATCCCTGGATCAGGGGTGAGTCAGAGGGTCATGATTATATCAGTGTTGCATTTATAAGCAAGACTGATGGCAGTAGGAAGTGTAGTGTATTTGTGTTGAACTTTAGACCCCCATATGCAAATTAGAACTGATGTCACATCAAGCGTCCACTTTCAATTGTTGTCATCTAACTGACATGCACCCAGTAGCATATATGCTTGGTGGAGGCAGCTCAGTTCCACTACTTCAAGCAGCAGGAACAGCCGTTTAATATCTAACCATCCTGGACTTTGCCTTGCATCAAGTTATTTGTTAATTCCTATGTAACTTTACCTGGTGTAGTTTGAAGATATGGTACAGCATCCAACACAGATACCACCAAATTACCAGCAGTTTTAAAACACTGCCATAATCGCGGAATGCAGTTACTCCGACATCCCGCAATAGGGGTTGTTGTCATACCGTAGAACCTGTGTACATGCAGTCTCATAGGCAATGGCTACACTTGTGTCAACGTTCGCCACAGCCATAAAGCAGGAGGTATATTGATTATGCTGCAGTACGTACAGGGCTTAGCCATCGTTTAATTGAGGGTAGTGCAACGCCCGATGAGGAGTACAGTCGAGGAATGAAGAATTATGAAAGGTGAGTTTGTATCAATTCAATATCCCTTCATATAAATGGCAAAATTTATGTGTGATTTGGAAAATAACTAATGAGAATGGGTTCATGGGTTCGCGTCATTAAAGATGCCAAAACAGCATGAATTGTAAAATTGATTTCGTTTTGGGCCACATTTTCCATAGTTATGTAACAGTCAGCCATGTTTATTGGTAGTGAGTAGTCTGTATTTTAAGCAAATTGTTAAAAGGATAGATTAAAGTAGCCCTGGGATAATCTGCAGTTAGTAAATTTATGTTTGATGTGTGTGTACATGTGTAGTGCAGTGCAGTGATTATTCTTGTTGTTTTCAGTTAATTGGGAGACTGAATCCTGTTGCACAGGTATTACATGTAAGACTGTGAGTACATTGTAGTTTGTTCACAATTACAGTAATGTTAATTTAATTTGGAAGTTTAGTCATATCACTTGTATTATTTAATAGTTGTAACTAAATTGTTTTGAAGTTAGTTTTCAAAGATATATCATGTTTGATGGTCTCTTTTATTTTACATCAAGGTCAAAGTTAAATTGGGTCAACTTAGGTCAAAGTCTGTAAACATGACATTCCATGAGTGAAAAGTTAGCTTCAAACTGTTTGGTAGCAATTAGTAAGAAGATAATCGCAGTCGTGTTTAATGCTAGTCATGATGTCAGTTTAGGTCAACAGATAATGGTTGGAAAACCTCTATAGTACAATATCTGAAGGTATGAATGTAACTTAGGGGAACCTATAGTATGCTGAATAGATGATCCCATTGTTTTCCATAAAGTCAAGGGTCACTTGAAGTCAATTTGAGGTTAGTTATAGGTGAGAACCTTTATAAGTCTCACTCTCATCACTGAAGAAGTGGGAATTTGTTTGAACTCCAGCTTTCTTTGTATTTGAATGTACATCAATCATTGCTGCAAGCCCATTTTACTAAATTACACATTCTGATCAGCAATACTAAATGTAGATGAATATAGTATCCACAGTTGCTTATCATATTGGCAAGAAATCACCAAATCAATTGACTTTCTGGCTTTGCAAATCTTTTTTTAATAGCATGGATGCAACTGAATAGTCAAGTGGTGGGCCATCTTTGGAACTGTTGGTGAACCATGGAAGTGGAAAATGCCAAAATTGTCAAAAGACCAAGATGAAAGTTATCATAGCAAAGGAGAAGCAAAGCTATGTAGACCTGTTTGCATTGATAATCAATTGGAAGAAAGGAGGAGCCCTGTATGACTATGTGATCAAGCAATTACAATGGACACTACCAAACCAAGTAAGTACTGTAAAAAGCCCATCCCATCCACTAATCTATCAGATTTTATTAAAATATTAGAAACTAGGTCAAAGTCATCCAAGGTCATCAGAGCCGAATGAAGGTATGTTTCCTGGAAGTGTCGAAACCTGGAGTTCTAGCTGTAAAAGTTGAGTGCAAGCTTAGTATCCCAAGAGAGGATGAGATAAATCCATATGGTCCAGAATAAGAGAAATGTAATAACCAGCGATTATGGGCAATTTTAGCTGGCAATTACACTAGTTAGGCAGATATCAGCAAAATTATGTAACAATATGGCAATTTTTCATACAAGCATGAGTTTTGGCACACAGATAGAGGACACCCTAAGTAACTTTTTCAGAAGTGGAGCCATCGCGAAAAAATCCCACGTCAGCCGTGGCGACCATTTTACAAAATGGCCGCCAAAATCTTTGTTTGCTACAGTGATTTGACCTTCAAAATCTAATTTACAGATGATTGGAGTTGCAGTTCATCAGTGAATGCATGCAATTACATGTACTAGGTACATAGATGACCACGAAGAATTTAAAATAGCAAGACATCTTTATTCGGTAGTTATAATGTGGGAATATAAGCCATTTATGGGACATTTTAGAGAATTTCAAGACGAAATAGTGACGAAAATTGGCATCATAACTAACCACTAAATTACAATGTTTAACCTCAAGAAAACAAAAGGGTTCGATCAAAAACCAAGTTAATTAGAACACTCAGAAGCAGGTTTGGCATTAGGAGCGGGATTGCGGGAATCCCGCGGTGTTGTTGTGTATTCCCGCACAGTTAAAATAAGAGGCTGACACGATTTCTGCAGGTTGTACTGCACTGTGACTGCCTCATATTGTGACCATGAACATATACACTAATAGACATATCAACCAATTCATGTTGAGAAAGATGCAGAAAATTTGAAAAAAAAAACCTGGGTTTCTCACTGACATGCCCCCAATAATATGTATTCAAACCTTGAGACCAAATTGCTCTATTTATTCATTCCTGTAACAGAAGCTATAATATATTTTTGGGCATTCAGTAGTCTTTTTAACAAGTGAAAATCCCTTTATATTTTTTATCACTGTCATTCATTATTTTTTAAGACAGAATAATTTGTGCAATAAACTTGGCCAGTAAGGCTACATCACCATCTGGCAACCCAACACATGTGCAGGTGTAATGCTCATCTGTACTGGATGTACCAAAACCAGAGACCATAAAGTATATATGAACAAGTTTAAATACCAAAGGAAGACCCAATTTGTTCTGAAGAAAGACTGCAACACATCCTGGTAAGTATTACCCCTAACATTTTCCATCAAGTCCCAATTTCAGACGAATTGCAACTTGGTTAGGCTATTAATCAGGCCTAACACACTAAAGTATACAGGGCAGGCCTATACATGAGTGTATGGAGGAAATGTAGTTTGATCCATAAGCAATATACAGAAATAATGAATGGGAAATTACTAGTTCCTTAGTGTTGTAATGTTTAACTAGAGAGTTCACATTAGGCAATACTGTGCACTCTTGGGGGAGGGAGGTGTGGGAGGGGGGTGGCTAGGTTATATATGTTTAGGCCTAACACACTGACACATAGTACAGGTTCATGTATTAATTGGTGAGTCAGTGTGAAAACTGATGAAATAGTATGAAATTAAGTACGTACGTGTAATGCTATCTTATAGTACAGTCAGTGTACGAAGGTAATGTTCAATTAAGAATTATATTCATAGATATGTGTATTGGTTACCTGCATTATGATTTGGTGATCTGTTGAAGAAACATCAGAGCAGCCTCGAATCAATATTGCTCAGGACAGCAGGGACCACGGAGACGGTGGGGGGGGGGGCACGGAGGCTTTCGCCCTGCACTTTTTCTGCCATGGGCATTTGGGCTGCCTTAAACTAGCTATTGGGCCGCCTTAAACTGGGTCGAGGGAGTCCGGACCCCACCCTGCCAAAAAAATGCTGATTTTTGCACATAACATCTAAAACCCAACAGCCTGTGAAAGCCGGGGAAGTACCATTTCCTGCAATATAGGAGTCCTTTTTACCAAACATTCGAGTACCACACTGCATACAGCTTAGCAGTACAGTGAACACAGCAGTGAGATGTCATGTTGCTATTGCAACCACCGTGTTGTACTTTTGTTACTTACAGTCATGACAACAGCTCTAGTATTAAGTTCATTTAGTGATGATCACTAGAATTATTCTCAAAAGAGTAATTTTGGCAAGTCTCGAATGCATTCGAAACCAGTCTCGAATGAATTTCAGCCAATCACAGTGCAGGAAACCATTATCAGTATTTATGAATGGAAGTTAATGTTATCACTAAGTTTGCTATGTTAAGAATATGTCCCAATCTGACCACAAATTGGACACACATGTTTGAATACACAGGACGGCTAACACAATAAACATTCCATTCATAAAGAAGATCTGCTTTGAAGATGTGAAATCAATCAATTTCCAATTTTGTTCCAGATAATGACACCCAAATGAGATAATGTCAAGAAAATTTCAGCTCGTTGATCCGGAACAGCATGTCCCCTCAAGAAAGACACCTGTACCTGTTAATACCGACTGGACCAAATGCATTTTCTGCCAAACTCTGACCTCAGAATTGCTGCGATGTCCGGCGGAATCCAAACGCTATGATGTTGGTGTTGGTAAAGGATATTCCACAATTGCCTCTAACATTACACGTTTCAGTGATCTAGATGAATTACCAATTCTACTCGATATAAATCGTCTGGATGAGGGAAATGGTATCCATGCCACGTTGTTGGAACGGAAAGCCAAGTGGCATAAATCTTGCCATATCAAATTCAATACAACAAGATTACAAAGAGCAGAAAAGAGAAAATCTGGAACAAATGTCAGTGACGTTGAATCTGCAACCAAGAAGTTCACTCGTAAAAGTGTTGAAAATGAATCAGAAACATCGAGCGTTTGTTTCTTTTGTTCAGATGTAATTGCAAACGAACCCCTTCGTCAGGCATCAACTTTGTGTCTAGATTCTCGTGTTCGAAAGTGTGCAATAGACTTGCAAGATGGCCCCTTACTAGCAAAACTCAGCGTCGGTGACATGGTTGCTCAAGATGCTAAGTATCACCCACGTTGTTTGGCTACACTGTATAACAAAGCTGCCTCGGTCCAAAAAGAACAGAATGAAAAATCTGCCGACAAAGTTTGTCATGGTATTGCCCTAGCAGAATTGTTGACATATATCGAAGAGGCAAGAATGGATACAGACGTGGCTCCAGTTTTCAAACTCAAAGACCTGGTTAACCTTTATTCCAAAAGATTAGAGCAACTAGGGGTTGATCAAAATGTTCACCACACTAGGCTAAAAAATCGCATACTTGCTTACTTTCCAGACCTTTCAGCGCACAAAGAAGGGCGCGATATATTACTTGCATTTGACAAAGATATAGGACTTGCTCTGAAGAAAGTTTCCATTGACAATTATGACGAGGAAGCTATTTGTTTGACGAAGGCAGCCGCTATTGTAAGGAGAGACATGTTCCAAATAGAAAACACATTTTCAGGAACATTTGAAGATGACTGTCAAGAGAAATCGGTTCCTCAATCGCTGTTGACAATTGTCGCCATGATTCTCAATGGATCCAACATCAACCAGTCGGATAAAAGTCTTACCCAATCAGCTCTCAGTATCGCACAGCTGTTACTTTTCAACAGCTCTGCACGTCGACATGCAATGAGTAGTGCGTACCACCACAGCAGGAATCGGGAACCACCACTGCCTGTGTATGTTGGATTGACAATACATGCACGAACACGGAAACGTGAACTGGTAGAGACAATGTTCGATCTTGGGCTCTCTATTTCCTATGATAGAGTGATGGCGATTTCAACTGCAATTGGCAACAGTGTGTGTGAGCAGTATCGCTTGGAGCAGGCAATTTGCCCCCTTAATCTACGTCAAGGATTATTCACTACAGCAGCTATCGACAATATCGATCATAATCCAAGCTCAGCCACTGCCAGAGATTCGTTCCATGGTACAGGGATATCACTTTTCCAGCATCCTAGTTCTCAGAATCTTGGAACTGATCGTAGAGAACAGTTCGTTATCGAACATACATCAACGAAACTGACAGAGTTGCCAGAGTTTTACACTGCTGTGCACCCACAGGTACTTCCATCAAAGGATGCCCCTATCCCCAAGGTTGATGGTCCACTCAAGGGGGATGGTCAGCACTTCCGACAAGCATTACAGGAAGAGTTCAGGTTAGAATTCTTATTTAGGATCTATAGGTGTTCCTAATTAGCAAATTGAATAACATGTAGTGCAGAATTCAATCTCAATGGTATGCAACACACCAATGGTATTAACATCAATACAATAATTTATTTGAAATTTAATTTCCAGTTGTGTCATCAAAGGCAAAATATTCACTTATTTTTTATTAGTCATTGAATGATGTCACATTTTTGGTCTATAATAGATGGCTAGAGATCATGGAGCAGACTTATCGGGAAGACATTAACAAGGATAGCAAAATATCCTGGGCAGCATATCATGCCAGTCAGCAACCAGTACAAGATCGTCCACCTGCTATAACAGCACTGTTACCACTGTTTCCCGAAGACTCAAAGTCTGCTGCCATGATAAAGCACTCGATGGACCAGATAAAGCGAGCAGTAGAAAAACTCAACCCTGGCCAAATACCAGTTATCACCTTGGATCAGCCCCTCTACACAATCGCCAAACAGATACAGTGGCAATGGCCTGCAGACTACGGGGAAGATGTTTTTGTCTTGGTGCTTGGAGGGTTACACATTGAGATGACTGGATTCAAGATGATCGGTGATTGGCTGGAAGATTCAGGCTGGGTAGAGGCACTTGTACAGTCTGGAGTCACATCAATAGGAACTGCAGATTCATTTTTGAGGGCAACCCATGTTACTAGAACTAGACATGCACATCAGGTTACGGCTAGTTGTTTGTACATACTCCTCAGGAAATCATACGGCAACTACAAGGGGACACTAGATGCAGAGGTACAACCAGAAGGATTTGATGACTGGTGTGTTCAAAAGAAACAAGAGATACCACAATTTAACTTTTGGTACACAGTGTTTCAGTTGGAGCTTCTTGTCTTGACATATGTGCGAGCACTGCGTGTGGGGGATTTCGCTCTGTATATTGATTCCTTAACAAAACTTGCACCATGGTTCTTCAGCTTGGATCACACTAACTATGCTAGATGGATGTCAGTGCATATACGGGACATGACCAGTCTAAGCAGAACACATCCTGACATTGCTGCAGAATTCAATAAGGGCAATTTCACTGTCCGTAAGTCAAGACGGCCATTTTCAGCCATAGCCCTTGATCAGGCGCATGAGCAGAACAATGCGATGGTAAAGAGCGATGGTGGAGCTATTGGTCTGACCCAAAACCCTGATGCTCTCAGACGATGGATGGTTGCCGGCCCAGAGGTAGTAAGGATGAACACAGAGTTCGAAGCCTCGATCGAGAGAAATCTAAAGAATTCAAACCAAGAATCACACCATCACGAACAGACCATAAGTTCACAAGTTACGTTTGCCAAGCAAGTCCAGAGTATGGTTCAAGTGATGCATGAAGAAATGGGCAATCCTTTTCTGGAGGAAACTAATGACTTGCTCAAACTCGACACCAAGGATATTGTTGATCAAGCTGTGGCGGTCGCAGTGTGCCAGGCAGAAAAGATTGGTCAGCAACAATATGACGATTTTGTGACAGAAAGACTACAAGACCAATCAACACCTATATCACAACCAATTAGGAAAAACAAACTGCTATTGTTTAGTCGTCCTCCTGTGAGATTAAAATCCAGTTCAAAATTGCAAGTGTCATCACTGAAGAGCGACGTGTCCTTATTTTCACGCCTCTACATTGCCTGCCAGTCAAGAGATGGTGACCTCGATGACTTTTTCAGACATGAAAATCAGGCATGTCCCCCATCATTATCCCAATTTGGAAACTTGAGACTCGGGAGCAAGTCGGATCTCCTTGTGTGCCTTGAAGCATGCGCAGATTCTACACGTAACATACCAATCAGCGATGCTATTATTCTAGATGGAGCAGTGATTGTCAATATACTTCGACCCATAACTGTCAAAACGTTTGACGACTATGCACTGAAGGTGTTCTTGCCATTCATACAACGTCAGTTGCAACATGCTAGTCGAGTGGATATAGTCTGGGATCAGTATAGGGAAAGTAGCTTGAAAACGCAGGCAAGGAAAAAACGTGGCAGAGGTGTCCGAAGACGAGTTCAAGGCTCCAATAGTTTGCCAGGGGACTGGCAACAGTTTCTACGCATCGACCAGAACAAAACCGAGTTGTTCAATTTCTTGGCCAAGCATGTATCCAATATGCAATTGGAACACGGCAAGATAGTAATCACAACCAATGGGCCAGAGGTGTTGTGCATACCTCCTCAGGACACATCAAATCTATCACCCTGCGACCATGAAGAGGCAGACACAAGGATGATATTGCACCTTTCGCATGCATTCCATGAAGGGTTCCAAAATATCCTCATACGCACAGTGGACACAGATGTAGTGGTTTTGACCATAGCTGCAGTATCGAAACTAGGCATCCAGGAGTCATGGGTGGCATTCGGAACTGGTAAAAACTTTAGATATATTCCTGTACATGAAATTGCTGCATCACTTGGCCCAAACAAGTGCCAAGCTCTGCCAATGTTCCATGCTTACACCGGGTGCGACACTGTTTCAGCATTTTACAGCAAAGGGAAGAAATCTGCTTGGGAAACGTGGAAAGTGTATGAAGATGTTACCATGGCATTCATAACCCTGTCTCTAGGACCAAGCCAAATTCTGGACAATGAATTGGCAGTACTGGAACGTTTTACAATTTTGTTATATGACCACACCAGCACCATGATAGATGTTGATCAGGCTAGGCAAGTGATGTTCACGAAGAAAGGAAGTGCTATGGATGCCATTCCTCCAACTAGAGCTGCCTTATTACAGCATACAAAGAGGGCTGTGTACCAGGGCGGTCACTGTTGGGGTAAGGCTTTAGAAGTGTGCATGGAAATGCCATCCCCTGACAAGTGGGGCTGGACTGATCCACCAAACTGGAGACCGATGTGGACTTCCCTACCAGAGGCTAATAAGTCATCACGAGAACTTATTCGTTGTGGCTGCACAAAAGGATGCAGAGGACGTTGCAACTGCAGAAAAGCAGCTTTAAAGTGTACTAGTTTGTGTCAGCCATGCGGTGGACAACTGTGTGAAGTATGAAGCGAGGTTGAGCAGGAATACCAAAGAACAGACAGAACAGTCTGGTATTTATGTATATATATATATATATATATATATATATATATATATATATATATATATATATATAAATATATATATATATATATATATATATATATATATTATGTAGACTGGACTATTTGTGATTTCCCAGGAGTAGTTTCCACAAATTATATTCTGACTGCAGTACACTTTACAGTTTCATTACTCAAACTTGGCGGCCATCTTTAAAAATGGCCGCCACATAGGACATGTACCCATCTTTTTCAAATCCTTTTATTCCATATATATTATTATCACATGCAAAGTGATTTTCAGGTATATCAATACCTCTTATTATCTATTAAAATCAGTGCATCTCAATGATGTTGCACTGCAAATGTGGAGTTTGGCGGCCATTTTCTAAAATGGCCGCCATTACTGATGTAGGCTCTTTTCGCGATGGCTCCACTTCCAGAAATGTTCCTTAGTATGTCCTTTACATTTGTGCCAAACCTTATGCTTGTATGACAAAATGCCATATTTTTACCGGTATCTGCTTGACTACACTAAAGGATGGTAAGATTAGGAGAAGATAAAGCATAAGTACTAAAAATCAAACAATAGAATATGTTTGATCTCAAAAGTAAACCAGCAAAAGAAGTTGACCTATAGCAGATTACAAATGAACAAGAGAACCAATACTCCTGAATGTAACTGAGCTATTAAAATGTGTGTGTGAAAAAAGGTACGTTGTATGAAGTTTTAAATGCATACTTCCACTATGGCAATAACTTGCTCAGAGAGATGACTGTGTACAAGGGATGATCTTCATTTAAGCCAATGAAGTTTGAGTTGGAGACACAGTATTAAACACTTAGTAAAATTCAGCCTGAACAGCTGGTGAATCCTTATCACAATTTATACACCTTTTTAAACATTTCAAGAAGTATATTCGCACAGCTGCCACCCTAACACACAACACAGTAAGTCAAAATACTAATAACTTGAAAAAGTAGTGGGTAGAGAGTACATTTCTCCTTCATTTTTCTAAACTAGGTCAAATCTCCTTCAATCGTCCTGATTTTCATATCATCTGTACTTTAACTTGTAAGTACTCATAAACATCCTAACTTACAAAATCGAAAATGGTAGCTGGAAATTAGCCAAAAACAACAAGTTCGGTGGCTCATTTTAGGCATTTTTTTGGCGGATGTACATTACCTAATTGTAGTATGCTACCTTAAGCCTCGTGAAATTTTTCTTCTTCTCCTGAGGTAAACTAAACTACAAAGCATTAAAATATCTGTAATTTTTTTTCTGTTTGATCCCCAATATCAACTTTTTAAGAGCTCAGTTGGGTCAAATTTGAGCTTGAAATGGATTTCTGCTCTAGCCTCGTTGCTGTGCTTTCAATCCATCTGTTTCTTACATTCTCTGGAAAAATTCCTTCTGTTGATTATTTTGTACTTCAAAAGTCCTTTATTATGCACAAACCTGTCTCCAGGTTTTGCGAGTCCTTTCTAAGGAGATGATAATCGGGCTGGGAGAGGGGGGTCCCAGACCTGGCATAGAGCAAAAGAAACACTAAATATAAATTTGATCTTATTTGGGATTTAAAGAGTATAAATTCTTCAAGGAGATAACTGAACTGCAGGATAAAAGTTTACAACTGGCAGAAAGCAATTGAGATTGTAAAGTAGGTGTTTTTAGGTGTTTATTGATTGAGATTTCATTATAGAGGGCGCCCTCTAAACACTGCCTTGTGTTAAATAAGGTTAAAACTAGCCTCACAATTGACTAGTCAAGGACTGCTATACCACATTTTCCTGTTACATTTACATTTAATGCATATTTGTTCAATTCTACACCTTTCCCATGGTCTGCAAATAAGTAAAAGGGGGTTGGTGTTTACCGAGAAGAAGCAAAGTACATCACCAACTAACACTAACAGCTGGATTAAGCCAGGCCATGCCCATGTCAGGGCACATTTTGGGAGAAGCCAGTATATATTATATTTATGCATCTGAACCATGCAAATTGAGGTGTTTAGTTGTACTGTACCTTGCAGATTTTTTATATACTTGTGTCTCAATTAAGGACTCACAAGTCAGAATTTGTTCTATGAATACTGTAAACCAGCCAATTATATAGACCTATATTGATGATTCTGCCATACATTTTTGACAACTACTGTAAGTTACACATAAGTATAGCCCAACACAATGTATTTTAATACAGAGAAGTCAAAATGATACCCAGACTGACAATGACACATGGTATGAGCACTATGCTGGCTATACCTGGGACTATAGCATCCCAATTGCTAGTAAACAGCAGAGATCTGTGTTTTCCCGGGCTTACTTTAGTTCTAGTTCATTGTTATAACATTACTTACCTTCAGGTGTAAATTATGGCAGAAATCATGCTCTTCAACAACAACACTGACACGGCAGGGCTGAATCTGAACTGTATCAATTCTGGAACAATGAAATTCCAAGTATAATTTGCTAATTTGTACTGCCCAAACATCATCTACTGTATAGTTGTTCAACTGTGTTACTTTTGATTACCGTTGCTAAGTAAATTTCATGAAACTTCCTTTCCATAGTCCTTCAACTATGGTAATGCAATCTTGAATTTAAGCCTACTGAAATATGTTGGAGACTTGGAGTAGCATCATCTTCACCATTCTTTAAATTAATGTCAAACATTACAAAATGCAAGTTGCTATGTGAGACAAAAGCTCAGCCAAAAGTGAGTTATATGATCTCAACCCTGAAAATCCATTTTTTTAGCTAAATAAGAATTTTCCCCTTCAAAATCACTCAAGCATGAAATCATGAAACATTTCACCTGAAATATCAACGGCTACAGTAGCCTGACCATTTTAGCCTATAATTTGCTTTTTTGGGGCTAAACTGAGAGAAATCACACTTCTTATAAGCGTACCACAATTATTCTTCTCCATTGACTAACACACTAAACTTGTCTTCCTTAGAGGGCCCCTAGAGCATAGAAGATATGTCCTTTATGGCATTCCTACCCATTTCCTCATAGCTGATGACTTGGCCTATCATGGCACTTGTTAATCCCATACCTTTAACGTCAAGATTTTGAGCTGCAAGGGGTGAAAGTTTAGAGCAGTGGTCCCGCTCCTTTGAAATGGCTATCCGGGCAAAATCTCACCATTTCTACTTCATTTTTCTAAGATAGGTCAAATCTCCTTCAATTGTCCTGATTTTCATATCATCTGTACTTTAACTTGTATTCTTAAAACTGTCCTAGTAATAAAATCAGTGATGATACCTGGAAATAAGCCCAAAAATAATTTTCCTGAGGGTGGCCGATATACATTGCCATATTGTGGTACACTGTCTAAGTGGTCAGTCTGATCATTTCATGCAATGTCTTTATTGAACAACTTTGCAACTGAACACAAATAAGTTCCAGACCTATAGTTGAAGTGAATATACTGCAAACAGTAATCTTGGCGCTTTATACCCAATTAGGCAGTAACTTTGCTGATGTTCCAGTTATAATATACAGCACTTATACTGTACCTGAGAGTGACAGAGTGACAATGGTTTATTCCCATCATCCCCTCATCCCCATTTTACACTGCACATAACCAGTAAACAGTTTCCTACAGGAAATTTTACCACACTGTATTTCTCCTCAAGGGGTATTTGCATTTCCCCTTAAAGCAGCATTTTGCGTTGGGTCGCTTTTTTCCACCTTTTTAACATGTGCATCGATTTTTTTACATGTATCAATCATAAAACAGCAAACTAAGATACCATCCAAGTTTCACCCTGCCAAGAGCATTAATTAGCGAGTAATTTAACGAGTAAGAGTGTCCTCGACAAAGTTTTCAATCTCCAAATCCACTACTTTGAATTCCACCAATCAGTGAATAGTATGTTTATTCATGAGCATTTTGCGTTTGGTCGCCGTTTTCTACTCTTTTGACATACATGTCCATCAAGTTTTTTACATACATGAAATCACAAAACAGCAAACTAAGATATTAGCCAAGTTTTTCCCTGCCAACAACGTTAGTTGGCGAGCATTCCACATCCAAAATTAATCGCATTCAGTTCCCCAAACCCACTAGCTTGAATTCAACCAATCAGAGATGCAGGTTTAGTTATGAGCCGTAGCCAAATTGTTGCAAAGTTTTCGACTTTTATGCCACCATTTGAAGTAAGATTTAAGTAGATAAGCCAATTATGTATGTCGTTATGGCATAGTGGAGTCAGTGAGGTTGAAAAAAATCATAGAAAAGGACGCAAAATGCTGCTTTAAAGTCATATGTCGTAGCATCTACCTACTGACAAGTGATGTACTTTAAAATCCTAGGCTGCGTCTAGAGGTAATCTTTTCTCATGAGCTTTCCTATTTATTCAATACTGCTGTGTACTGTAGAAAGTTAAATGCAAAGTAACAAAGTACAGTTTACTGTATAGAGTAAATGTAAGTTTATCACGTAGAGGAAGCTGGAAAAACTCTGTTGCGATGCATGGTCAGAAAGTTCCTGTTCGAGCTGGCTCTTGCAAGTTAATAAGAAATTTTTAGTAGAACAGACAATTTAACAGTTTGGTGTGAAGAGGAAGTGTCTTCGATATTTCTCCAAAGATGGGCGTGAACTTATGCAAACCTCAAATATCACATTTTACCAATATTTTGGGTATTTCAAGGTCAAATTCGGTCACAATTAAAAGGTTTATTTTTGGTTTTTAATACAAAACTAGTAAGATATGTATAGTTATGATGCAAAGAATGAGCTAAAACATATTTTATATTAGTTATTAATGCTCTGATGAGCAGCTTAAAGTGGCGTATATGAGAGTAACATCAGCCCTACAGAAACATGCATACAAGGGGAAATAGCACTGGTAACATTGTATCTTCATTCAAGGAGACCATGTTAAACATCATTAGAATCTATTGAAATGTATTAAAAGTGTTCTGTCTTTGACTCCCTCCCCCCAACACCCCCCCCCCAAACACCCTCCCCTAGTGCACTATGCAGATTTGTATACAGTATATTACTGACTTTTACTGCAAAGAGACTGCATAGCACATGCATTCAAGGTATACTGAATTATTTGGTATGGTAATCTTCTGCTTCAAATTGTCTGTATGCATGCGTAACCCAACCCCCCCCCCCCCCTTCCACTCACATCTTCTACCCAACCCTATATCAGAATAGAAAATGAATGCGTACCAGTGCATACATGCACAGTGTGTACTTTATATGTGTGTTCAGTAGTGTTATTTTACACCAAGCACTAAATAAAAACACAGTCCCACTGTCCACAATCATGTGCAGTACACACTGTACATTTCATTTCATTTATTTGTTTCCACATTCAAAAGGTATTACACAATAATAGAACAAGTGGAGGAGGTCTGAGATAGCCGAGGCTCTTTCGAGGCAGACCCGCCACCCCCCCCCCCCCCCAACAATATAAGAAAAGAAAAAAACAATTAATTGCACACACAAATAAACTACATTACATAAGATAACATGATACTATTTAAAGAATTATCATATTATATACGTAATGACAAAAAAAGACCAAAAAAAACATGTACCTGTATGTAATGGTGATTCAATTCAATACTGTGCATATTTCAATGTCATATTAATATATTACAGTATATACTTGCAATGTAGTGTCTGCTTCTGCTATAATTCACTATGTTAAAAGTCTTTTATAATTTAAAATGAAGTTGAACCAGTGTACATATGTAGTACATATAGTACACACTATACATATAGTACACACTATACATGTACAGTGTGTACTATGTATACATGTTCAGTACAGTGTTATTTTACACCAAGCACAATAAATACATAGTCCCACTGTTTGCATGCAATCATACTGTACATGTATGTACTGGTCATTCAATTCAATACTGTGCATATTTCAATGTCATATTAATATATTACTTGCAATGTAGTGTCTGCGAACTGCTATAATTCACTAAATTAAAAGACTTATAGTATAAACTGAATGTTTAAGCAGTTTAACCTGTTATAGTTTAACCTGTACTAAACATGTACACACATATAGAACACACTGTACATGTATATGCACTGGTTCACATTCATTTTCTATTCTGATATAGGGTCAGGTAGAGGATGTGGGTGGGAGGGGGGTGAGTTACATGTAAACAGACAATTTGAAGTGCAGATTACAACCATATATAATTCAATACCTTGAGTGCATGTGTTATGCAGTCTCTTTGCAGTAAAAGTCAGTCACATACTGTATGCATATAAGAAGGGTAATTCTCCTGAAGGGCTTAATGCCTGATTATTGCTTTAATTCTTTTTAAAGGCATTGATCGAGACTCGCCCCAAACCGCGTGCAGCCATCTGAGAAAGTTAACTTTCTGTTGCTTGCAAGTGACGTTTTGTTCGTGTCGCTACAAAATGCAGACAGTACAGTAATGAAACCTGATATGTTGTTATCTTTAGCTGGACCTGAGATGTCCATCGCTGTATTGCATGTACACTGTGCTGTGGTTATTGACCGCAGCTATATGTACTGACTGTACACTTGTGTCTAATTACCAATGAAAGCAAGCTGTGTGTGTGTATTTTCTATGATCAATGGTGGTGTCTAACACTTCTGTTATACCTCATTCGAAACTAGGTCAGATAACCGGCATTAGACGTTTTTTTGTGCGCGAGTCTTCACACCCTTTAAATTCCTGGCAAAAAACGCTGGCAACATATATGTAGTAATAACGTGCTGCAGTGGTGGATCCAGGGTTTATGAAAGAGGGGGATCATTTTAGGACATCACATGAGAGCACTGACAGCTTGTCTACATTGAAGGGGGGAGGGGGATTTCTGGGGTTTATCTCACAGAAAATTGTAAAAGAGGAGCCCTTCTACCCCACCCACCAAAAAATCCAATGTACAATAATTTACAATGATGCACACACAGAATTAGGGGACTCAATCAGCCTGGTTGGGCATCCCCTGGATCTGCGCCTGGTGTGTGTACCTGTGTATGTATATGAAACATTTTCCAATTTGTAAATATCTCAAGAAGTGAAAGTTTGTTAAATTTCAAATGTGGTGTAGTGACAGTTTCAAACTGTCAATTGAATCCCCAAACTCTTTTTTCGATACTTCAATGCATTTCTGTGTGGGCCATTTGGACATTTGAGGTTGCTGCCTGGGCCCTGTTGCAGGAAAAAAATATAATTCTTTGGATATCCCAATGGCCAATGTGGCCAACACCACTAAACTAATGCTGTCTGTGTACATATATGCTCAAATTATGTGTGATCCCTGAGCCTTTTATGGATGTTCCCTGGGGCCTGGTACAGATAAAAGTTCTAAATGGTATTTTTTGCAAATTATGCAAACTACACAAATAATCATTGTCTTTTTGCACACGATTGAATCTAGTGTGGCTCATGAGCCCTTTCAGGCCTATCTGGACTCAGGTAGAGGGTACAAATTTAGTCATTGATATTTTTGAATATCCATGGAACTATAGGGTTCAGCCCCACTAAAAAGAATCAACTAATTGAACTCTTGACATTATTAAATCATGTGTATGCCACAGGATCTTTTTGGCCGATGCCTGGTTCCTGGTACATCATACAGTTGCTGTAATTGGTATTTTGGGATATCCAATGTCCAAAAGTTCAATGCCACTTAGAGAATCATCCTGCTCTCTTTCCATATAAATGAATCATATGTGGGCCACAGGACCATTATTGGCTGCTGCCTGGATGGGCCCTGGTACAGCAAAAAATTGGTGTATTTTTAGATACCCTTTATCTAACAGGTATATACTGCCAGAAAGAGATTATCCTTGTCTCTTTTCAATTTTAGATCCCCTATTTGAAGGAACCTAGACAACATACATGCACAGAGTGTGAAAGGTAGCACACATAACCTTGAATCCTGGTCATAAACCAACATAACATGCCCATCCAACCCTTTGTCTCTTTTCACATGCATATTCAGGGTTCCCAGTTCAGTGGAGTATAGCATGGATGGGTCAAAGTAAACACGGTCAAAGTGCAGTGCAATACAATAAACTAGGCTCATACTGTATCACTCATACTGTATCACTGCAAGATGCCAGTCATTATCATAATGTCACAAATCAATTTATATCACATGATCACTGCTTTTTGCAAATTCTCACTTTGTAACAAGAAAATGACAAGTTAAGACCAAATTTTACAGTTGTTCCCGCATTAAGATTACTTCATTTTTCGAATTTGTGAACAGGAGAGCATAAAGGGTTATGTGTGAATTTGGGGAAGAAGATGTTATATCCATTCAAGGTTACAAAGTAAGAAGAAGAAATTCCTTCCACACATTTTTTAGTTGCCCTATGGTTTACATTTCTTTTAATTAAATTTTTTTGTATGTTGATTAGTGGCAATGGAACTAAGCCCTAAAATCTCTGATACGCTTTATCTCCCATCATGCAAGGTGAAGTCATCTGCCCCAAAGCAAACAAGATTATTTCATTTATGTAGAACAAGAATCCAGAGTTGATTGTTAAGGTGTTCACCTTCACAAAAATACCATTAATATCGACACCTCTGGTTGACTGATGGTAAACGATTTATATATTTCCCTCATCTCACTTAATGTACATCCACATCACATCTCACATACTAAATTACTCACTTAAGCATTATTTTATACTAGTAGTTGGGAGAAAATCACCCTGGGACGTTGTCACCCATATCGAAGATAGGGAATAAAATTAAAATTTTCATAATTGGACAGATCTCAAATATCAATTTTGATTTGAAATCTTGTAGAGCTCCTAAAATGTCATTAAATGGTGCAATTTTCCTGTTCATGAATTTAGATGTAATTATATAGTAAAAACTTCATTATTTCTTAACAGTTGCAATATTGTTTAAAATATTGTCACAAGGTGACCCGTATGCCCACTGTCAGGAAAATTATGATGTTAGTACAGTAGATGTTGACAATTTCTGTGAGAGGTTGTCTTTATTTTGTCATCCTCTGTCATGTTGCAGAGTTGTGGTTAATTAATTTTGTATCAAAGCAGGATATCTGGCGAAATGAGAACTGGTTGGCAATGTCCCACTCTTTCACACTCCAAATATGCAAGAAGTTAAAAGATTGTGGACAATACATGCTGTATACAAAATGTGAATAGTGAATATTATGTTTAATTTAATAGAAATTGGTTCAATGTGTGTGAGACCATTTTCTATTCAAATTTTCAAAAGTAAACCCAATTCTAGACCCAGTTTTAAAATCACAGAGAAAAAAAGAAAAATATTCCCTGAATATTCAAGCTTTGTCTTCCAGCTACTAAGATTTACTTAGACTGGACAAGTATTATTATAAGGTGTACGTGTATGAGCCAAGAGGATTGTGCATCGTTAAAAGGACCTTATTCCCCAACCTCCCCCCCCCCCTCCCCTTCAATCAAATCCTTTTTGTAACAACTACAAAACTTGCCAGAGGTTCTAACACTCTCAAAAGGATTTACAAAATGAAAAAAAAAGACACATCCTCCATGAAGCTCATTAAAAGAAGTCTGTATTGGCACAAAATTATAGCATGCTGTAATTGCTAGAAGCTTCAGAAAGTACTTCCTTGAGGCCTTTTATTTCCAAATTGTTCTCATCTAAATGAACACAATGACTGAATGTCCCAGTAAATTTCCTCTAAGGTGGTTATAAAACAGTTTAAGGAATTTGGATTATAACCACTGCTTTCATGACCATATTTCCTGACCTAATTGTCTTCTTTCATCCAAGTTTCAAATTTATGAAACCCAGTATAAATACATGAATGTACATATTTATAAAACGGGATATGAAAACCAGTTAAGAGTAATAAAAATTAGAAAAGTCCCCAGAATCCTAGATTCAAGTACTACAGCTCAATACTGGTACTTTGTCAGATTGTACATGGCCAATGTCTACATAGCTGGGTTCTATATAGGCTGCATAGCTAAGTAGTTGCATGTAACTGGTGAGTTTGTAGCTCTAACACCTAACACTGCAGGAGTGTGCTGCCCATAAATGTTTCAAGGTTAATGGCCTTGTGATGTGATTTTATAGTTACTGTGACTTCCATAAGCACACATAGCTCAATACCATTATGAGTGATGAGTGTGTAGCATTGTGTGTGTACACAGCTATTACAGATTTTGGGCTGATTCTTACTCATTGAGAAAATAAAATATGGTAGTTTTCTGCTCACACAACTACGAAACACTGAAGATCACGTTTTAATAAATTTGAATAACACAATGGCTGCTTAGTCAAAAGTTGTGATTTCTCTTGTAACTGAAATGCCCCTCCTTACATATGAAGTATAACCTATCATTTCCAATAGGTTTCAACTGGTTAAATCATGAGCTCACCTAGGTCAATGAGGGGATGGGCATTTTGGGGGTCTACTGGCAGGGGTACCCCACTAATAGAAATTACTGGAAATGCCCATCACTTACATATATAGAGTCTTGCCAATCATTTTCAAGTAGTTTTCAACTGGTTACCTCATGAGCTGACCTGGGTCTAGAAGGGATGGGCATTTTGAGGGTCTACTGGCAGGGGTTCCCCACTAATATAAATTACTGGAAATGCCCATCCCTTGCATATGAAGTGATACCTATCATTTTCCAGTAGGTTTCAACTGGTTACCTCATGAGCTGACCTAGGTCAATGAGGGGATGGGCATTTTGTGGGTCTACTGGCAGGGGGACCCCCCCACAATATAAATTACTGGAAATGCCCATCCCTAACATATGAGTGATACCTATCATTTTCCAGTAAGTTTTCAACTTGTTACATCATGAGCTCATCTAGGTCAATGGGGGATGGGCATTTTGGGGGTCTACTGGCAGGAGTAAGCCACCAATAAAAACTACTGTCAATGCCCATCCCTTGTATCTGAAGTCCTAACCAACATTTTCCAGTAGGTTTCAAGTGGTTACCTCATGAGCTGACCTAGGTCAGCTGTGAGGGGTCAATTATTGATCACTGGCAGGTGTACCCCACCACCAATAATTACTGGCAATGGCCATTTGTTGCTCTTGGGGCCATACCTGACACATTGTACTTACTTTGATGTGGTTACCACGAAAGCTGATCTAGGTTAGCTAATAGGTGACCTTAAACTTGCTCTCCCAGCCACACCCAACACAGCCGGTTTGCCAGTTGTCTGGTTTCATATACAGGAATGCACTGTGAACATTGTGATGTACCAGGCAATTGGTTACCTTCCCAGCTAACCAAACCCTCTGGGCTCCCGCTCTACTATGAGAGTATCAACCTAGCTAGTGCACGAGAAGCGTGCGAACGTTTCTCTGGTCTAGCCATCAACTATGCATTCAAATTGCACAAAATCTAACAGCATAAACGCTCAATATTCTAGTTCTGTCGAAAAAATTACACATGTGGATGCAAGCATATGGCCACTGAAAAAGATGCTGTAAACGTTCACGTTATATACAACTCATCCCTACCAAATGTAACTTTTTAAACTTTTGATTGACTTGCGATTGATTTTCAGGGGCATGTGCAGGAATTTCCATGGGGGAAGGGGGGGTCCAAAATGTTATGAAATGTAATGATTGCCCTACTGGGGGGTCTTAGTTGAAATTTCCGTAGAGGGGGATTGTCCGGGGGAAAATTGTCATGGGTGGGAATTGTCCGGAGTGGGAATTGTCCAAGGGGCAATTGTCGGGGTTTGCAATTGTCCGGGTGGGAATTGTCCGGGTGGGAATCGTCCAGGTGGGAATCGTCCAGGGGGCAGTTGTTTGGGAACCGTCTTACTAACTATTGGATTTTTAGAGGAACCCATTTCCCATGATTTCTTCCATCAAACGAATGGAAATACTGGAACCTACCAACTGAAACGGAAAACTTGCATTGCTTCCTTTTCTGTTTTTTGTAATCATGTTTTTTTACACAAATCAAAATTAACTAACAAAACAAAAGTATGAAAAAACAGTTAAAATTAGAAACCTTCAACCCAGCTATTGAGACAGTTGCGGTGTTTATAAACAGAGCACATTGACTGCACATGAGGTACACACTCTCGTGTACACCTACACATATGTACAGTAGGTATTTAAGCAGTCTGGGAGTTTCTAGCAACACAGTTATATGTGAGAATAATGCATGGATGGCATGAGTTTTGATTGGCTAGTTTTTAGCTCATACTAGTTTGAGCTATAGCCATGTTGCAGCTCTATCCTATGTGACTATTCATCCACCTGTAAAAAATACATATATGTTGCTTAGTCCTTGGTGGATAAACGAAGAAACTTGTACAATGATCAAGTAAGGTAGCATCAGTGGTATTCAAGAAAGTTGAGGTCACAGGTCAGTTAGGGGTCGATCATTATTAGCGGGTTTTTGTCAACACACAAAATATGCTTCCCTTCTCACGTTAAAAATGGTTGATGGTGACGGTTGGTCAAAATTATCATAGGTTAATGGCCTATTTAGCATGTTCAGAAATTTTCATTTGGACAGGATCTATTTGGGGGTACCTTTACATTTGTCACCATAAGTTAATGCATTTAGAACTTTTTCAGGTGTAGGTTTATATAATGGACCTATCAATTGTATGATGCACCCTCGGACCCACGGGATAGGTGCCTCAATATTTAAAATTAAGCTGGACATTTGACACATCCTTGCATAGTAAATTTGATACATTGATGCATGTCGTTGACCCACACCAAATTTACATTAATTGACTGACCATTTGCTGCCCGTGAAAGATTCTTTGTGGCACATTGATGCACCTTGACACACTTATTGTAGTTGTAATGGTGCACCAAATGTCCACTTTGACGGACGCCTTAGTCACATAAATCTTTGGACATGATGCACATTTAATGCACCATTCCAGGGGGGAGGGGGATGTCACTGAGTCCCTCTTACAACTGATAGGTACTGTACATAGTCATAGTACAGCCATATACCACAGCCTGTGTCAAATACACATTAGTGTGAATGAGAGGGAATCAGTTAAGTTGATTGACTATTCCTCTCACTGTTTACATGTGATTGTAATCTGATATGTGAACAAGGCCATGGTGTTTGCCAATTCATGGTCTGTCTGGTAATCATATCACATTACATGCCTATAATACTAGTTGAGTTGAAACTGATCAGAACTGAGCCTTTAATTGGTAAGTGGGTCATTATTGCCAGTCCACAGCACAAACCACAGTATTCAGTTACATTTTGTTGACCTGATCTGAGTTCATTTCCTTTTCAGTAATGTGAATTTATATTGCTTATAGAGAGGAGCATAAACATTGCAGTGAAAGTGTTTAATAAAAATAAGTTTCCAATCAAAATGAAAGTTAAAAATTTAAGAAAAACTGTTGAAAGTATTTAAGTACATTTTACCACTTTAAGATTGTTAAAGCTTTTTTCCACAAATATCTCTTTTTGCAGACTTGGTTACAGTATTAATTTGCTGTATACTGTTGTGCATTGTCTGAAAGTTTACGCCCCCCCCCCACCACCCACCTTTCTACATTGACCTTGCAAATGCAGTCTCCTCTAAATAAATATCACATCACTTAGTATTAGTTTATGCACCATTGGTGCTCTTGCTTTTATTTATCATGGATGTCTTAACAATATTTTAAAGAAACACCAAAGTTCTGCTTCATATCCCTTATCCTATGATGAAAATACATGTAAGTTTCATTTTAGTTAATAATTATTTTTGCCTCTGACTAATTTTTTTAATTGTGACCAAATGAAAATTGAAGAATAATTAAGTGTTTTTACTGATAGAAACAAAATCTTGTGCATATTATTAATGGTGTATTTACGCATGTGCAGTTGACAAACTGTTCATCCTACTCCAGCATTACTGATACAAATGTCAAGATGTCCGACAAGCTTAAAGTTACTAAGGTAGTATCAATCTATGAGCAAGGTCATACAGATGACATTGCTAACTATCAACCAATGACAGGGCTTTCATCTGTTTCAAAATGTTTTGAAAGATTTATGTGTAATAGCGTAATGGTTTCCTCAACAAACATTGCATTTCATCTAATATTAAGTAAGGTCTTCACCAAGGTCTTTCTACTGAACTGACACTGACATTGATGTAATCAACAAACTCATCCATGTTACTATTAACAATCATTCTGTGACGCAGTGTTCTAAAACTGCTTCAAAGTCTTTGATACCATTGACCACTATATAATTTTTACAAAACTGTATATGGTTTCCCAGGAAATTTGTAAGGCTGGATCAGAAGCTAGACTCAAACAACAGAACACACATTATGAGTTTCCAAAAATTACAATACTGATCTGTTAGATATCAGTCTATCCTTGAGCCTCTGCTTTTCATAATTTATGTTAATGATCAAAAAATTATTTCTGAGAATATCCATGTTAGTTCTTTATCATTTCAGTGGTAGTGATCCTCATTCTCTAGAGATCTTTGTCAGCAGAGGACTAAGTCCTTTTCGGAAAAGCTCCAAAAAAGTTAACCCTTAGTAAGACTAATGACATGGCTTTTTTACACATGTTTACATGTTTTAAGTATTTCAATTGACAGTCAAAGCTTCAATCCAGTTAACAGTGTAAAGTTTTTAAGGTCTACATTGGTTCAGACTTGGCGTGGCATTTTAGGGGGAGTCAGTTGATGAGGGGCACAAAAAGTTGAAAGTTTATGTGATGTCTATGTATTTTAATGTTGAATGGGTAAAATAAGCATAAATGCCTTACTATTGCCTTTTCTTAAACAGGGAATCTGATTTCTTGAGTCATCGAAGCTCATTGAAGGTTAAATTTGTATTGTAAATTATTGTTTTATTCCAGATGGAGAAGAAAGTAGTGACAGCCAGAAGGATGTCCATGACAATCCCCAGGCATGGGTACATGAAGCAATGCTGGGAGTTGGTAAAGGTGTGTTCATATTAATAATTAACTACAAACTAAGATGCTATGATGACAAAGATTCAGTGCCTTTCATAATGCATTTTTGGTTCCTTGCTAAAAGCAACCTATGTATTCAGGTTGGCATGTGTGTGTGCGTTTGTTTTTCTATCTGACCGAGGACTTGAACAAAAGCATTCCAGGTCCTCGGTTGTGCTTTCTAAAGAATCACCACATCCTTGGAAGAATTCTATTGTATGGGGTATTGTTAAGTTTAGGGTACGTGAATTTGAACAACGGAAAATACCATGGGGTCCTCGGTCAGAATGTATTACAAACGTGAGTGTGTGTGTGTGACGATTGAGCTTGTATGCACGATAACTCAACAAAGGAATGACCGATCATTACCATACTTAGTGGGTGGGTGACCCATAGTAAGTAGATGGACTCTATTGATTTTGGTGCTCATATCATGAATATTAATGATGTCACAGGGTCAAATGTGAAAAACTCCAAATTGCAATAACTTGGCTACTATTAGTCGGAATTTCGTCAAACTTGGTATGATGATATTGGTAGATAGTCTTTACACAATGATGTGTGTTGCAGGAATGATGCATATTTATGAGGGGGAGGGCTTAGCAATATTTCGGTATGAAAAGTTTGTATGCACGATAACTCAACAAGGGGATGACCGATCATTACCATACATAGTGGGTGGGTGACCCATAGTAAGTAGATGGACTCTATTGATTTGGTGCTCATTTCATGAATATTAATGATGTCACAGGGTCAAATGTGAAAAACTCCAAATTGCAATAACTTGGCTACTATTAGTAGGAATTTCGTCAAACTTGGTATGATGATATTGGCAGATAGCCTATACACATGTTGTAAGTTGCAATTTATATGATACAAATTTATGAGAGGGCAGGGCTTAGCATTACTTTGGTAACAAAACTCTGTGTGCATGAATTGCTGTTGTTGTCATAGCTAGGGCTTTCTTAGAAATTTCCCTATGAATGGAACTAATGAACAGCAGCAAGGAACCATGAAATGTTTTCATTCTGGTTATTCCTGCTTAGCATAGCTCCAATATATGGCTAGAAATGTATGCATGTTCATGACCTTGTTATAATATTGTTCATGAAAGTTACCAAGACTCTTTTATGGCCGGCTGAAATGACGTGATATCATGAACATTTCCATCAAACGTTGTTTTCAGCAACTGCTGACTCTCTCTATCATCCAGATCTATGATTTTAATTCCACTTTGTTATGTTGAAAGTGTTCATCTTTGCAGATATATTTCCCATAAATTTAGCCTTAACATCAGGGGTAGTAAGTAGAAATAAAGTGTTATTTCCAAAGAAGCCTTTTAATGTAGTGAGTAAGATAATGGTAAACACATTGTACAGGTGTGAAGTATAAGGTGACATCATCAATTAACTTAAATGTAGTTCATACTATATCAGTTCTAGAAATAAATATTGTTTTTTATGTTCCTCCTGGGTCTGGCAATGTTCTGTGTTAGTCATTAGGGGGTTTGGATAATGCCAGAGTTGTTGAAAATATTGATTGCTAGTCATCATTACAGTCAATAGGCTAGTTATGTCCAGTTTCTTTACCCAATTTTATATACTGGCACACATTAAATGTAGAGAGTAATGAAGTACTGATACCATTGCCTCATTACTCTCTACATTTAAAGTGTGCTTACAGTCAAGTGTTCTTTTTCTCTTTTCCTGTAAAGGTTCGCAAATATTACAAGTGGAGTGGAAGGGACACATCCGCAGTCTAACAACACTTTAAACATTTTTACAAGAGAAAGGCAAAAATGAAATTGCCAGGTAAGATTATATTGCAACTCAGGGAACTTTTCCAATATCTGCTAACATCAGATTTACAGTAGCCTACGTGCAACGTTCTTCGCATTGCTGCTGAACAGCGCAATGTACAGAACAAAGAGTCTGCTGTTCAAAGTTATCTTGTGTTACATAAAGATCACAAAACATACATGATGGCTTAACGATATATTAAAAAGATCTAATTTATAAGAAATTTCACCAGCAGAAATTAATCTGTATTCAAACACAGTTTTTGTTTTGACTACTGTAGCAACTGCAGCGTGGGTTATGTCGCAATCTGCATTTGCTCAGATGACGTCACGTTTGCAACTTTTTAAAGTATATTTGAAATATCCATCCTAAATGATTAAAAATTGTTTCTCTGTCAAAACGTAATATTAGCATTCTCATACTTTGAGAACACATTAAGAAAATTATTTATCGTTTTTTAAGCTCACTTTCAAGGGCTACCAGACAAATCTTTTGAATTGTTTGTTTTGTATATACTAACACCAAATCTTTCACATCAAACTTAATGTCCTTTCATCAGTTTTAACAAATGTGCAGTAATCTAACTAGATGCATTTACTATTTTTGTTGCATTTTCAGGTCGGAAAGAAGTACTGGCTTTCCTTGAAAGTCACCCAGATTTAAAGTACGATTAGAAAGCATTCCATAACAAAGAAATGAATGAAGTTCGAAAAGCCCAACTGAGGGCCAGAGACAGGGAAGAGGAATGGCATAAAAAGTAAAGTGGAAAGGCCTACTTATATTTAATTATTTTATTACTGTATAGACCTCTTTATTAGTGTACAGTAGCTGGTACCATCAAATCATCATAACTTATACTTATATATACAGTAAAATATAAGTAATGATGTACCAGCTACTGAACACAAATAAAGAGGTCTACACAGAAAAATGATACTTTGATGGTATCAGCTACTGCACACAAATAAAGAGGTGTATACAGTAAAATATACGTAATGATGTTTTAATGGTACCAGTGACTGCACACAAATAAAGGGGTGTATACAGTAAAATATAAGTAATGATGTTTTGATGGTACCAGTTATTGCACACACATAATGAGGTGTATACAGTAAAATATAAGTTATGATGTTTTGATGGTACCAGTTACTGCACACAAATAAAGAGGTGTATACAGTAAAATATATGTAATGATGTTTTGATGGTACCAGTTACTGCACACAAATAAAGAGGTGTATACAGTAAAATATAAGTAATGATGTTTTGATGGTACCAGTTACTGCACACAAATAAAGAGGTGTATACAGTAAAATATAAGTTATGATGTTTTGATGGTACCAGTTATTGCACACAAATAAAGAGGTGTATACAATAAAATATACGTAATGATGTTTTGATGGTATCAGCTACTGCACACAAATAAAGAGGTGTATACAGTAAAATATAAGTAATGATGTTTTGATGGTACCAGCTACTGCACACAAATAAAGGGGTGTATACAGTAAAATATAAGTAATGATGTTTTGATGGTATCAGCTACTGAACACAAGTAAAGAGGTGTATACAGTAAAATATAAGTAATGATGTTTTGATGGTACCAGTGACTGCACACAAATAAAGAGGTGTATACAGTAAAATATAAGTTATGATGTTTTGATGGTACCAGTTATTGCACACAAATAAAGAGGTGTATACAATAAAATATAAGTAATGATGTTTTGATGTTACCAGTGATTGCACACAAATAAAGAGGTGAATACAGTAAAATATAAGTAATGATGTTTTGATGGTACCAGCTACTGCACACAAATAAGGGGTGTATACAGTAAAATATACGTAATGATGTTTTGATGGTACCAGCTACTGCACACAATTAAAGAGGTGTATACAGTAAAATATAAGCAATGATGTTTTGATGGTACCAGTGGCTGCACACAAATAAAGGGGTGGATACAATAAAATATAAGTTATGATGTTTTGATGGTACCAGTTATTGCACACACATGAAGAGGTGTATACAGTAAAATATAAGTAATGATGTTTTGATGGTATCAGCTACTGCACACAAATAAAGAGGTGTATACAGTAAAATATAAGTAATGATGTTTTGATGGTACCAGTTACTTCTAACAAATAAAGAGGTGTATACAGTAAAATATATGTAATGATGTTTCGATGGTACAAGTAATTGCACACAAATAAAGGGAGGTATACAGTAAAATATAAGTAATGATGTTTTGATGGTACCAGTTATTGCGCACACATGAGGAGGTGTATACAGTTAAATATAAGTAATGATGTTTTGATGTTACCAGTGACTCCACACAAATAAAGGGGTGGATACAGTAAAATATAAGTAATGATGTTTTGATGGTACCAGCTACTTCACACAAATAAAGGGGTGGATACAGTAAAATATAAGTAATGATGTATTGATGGTACCAGTAACTGCAGACAAATAAAGAGGTGTATACAGTAAAATATAAGTAATGATGTTTTGATGGTACCAGCTACTTCACACAAATAAAGGGGTGGATACAGTAAAATATAAGTAATGATGTATTGATGGTACCAGTAACTGCAGACAAATAAAGAGGTGTATACAGTAAAATATAAGTAATGATGTTTTGATGGTACCAGTTACTGCACACAAATAAAGGGGTGTATACAGTAAAATATAAGTAATGATGTTTTGATGGTATCAGTTATTGCTCACAAATAAAGAGGTGTATTCAGTTAAATATAAGTAATGATGTTTTGATGGTACCAGCTACTGCACACAAATAAAGGGGTGGATACAGTAAAATATAAGCAATGATGTTTTGATGGTACCAGTAACTGCACACAAACAAAGAGGTGTATGCAGTAAAATACACATAATGATGTTTTGATGGTACCAGCAACTGCACACAAATAAAGAGGTGTATACAGTAAAATATAAGTAATGATGTTTTGATGGTACCAGCTACTGCACACAAATAAAGAGGTGAATACAGTAAAATATAAGTAATGGTGTTTTGATGGTACCAGTTATTGCACACAAATAAAGAGGTGTATACAGTAAAATGATGTCTTGATGGTACCTGTTATTGCTTACAAATAACGAGGTGTATAAGGTTAAATATAAATTATGTTGTTTTGATGGTACTAGTTACTGAACACAAATAAAGAGGTGTATAAACTTAAGTATAAGTAATGATGTTTTGACCGTACCAGCTACAATATGAATAATATTATATGTGCATGCTGTATCAAATGTATAACTTGCATTTTGCAAAATGTGTCCAAAAACTTCCTTTTTATGTAATTATTAAATGTTTCTTTGTAAAGTTAGTTTCTCAGATGAAGTCAAGTTCAAACACCCAAATATTGTTGCATTGATTTTCATCTATACCTTTACACCAAAAAATTACACAAAATGCAGCAACTAAATTGACTAATCTTATTATTAATTTGAATGTTTGTGGAATCAATAGAGAAGACCAATTTGTTCCTGTCACATCTTTATTGTGTATTCATTTGTAGTATCTCTGGTTTTCTTCATGACTCTGGCTTTGATTTCAACCATGGTAGACGAACAACTATCATTTTCATTGAATTGAAGAAAACATCACAAAATAAAGGAGCTTTGTTTATCCACACTTCCTAGCTTGTTAAAAATTTAACTTGCATATCCTGAATTGCACAATGGTATTTACTGATCCATTCTTTTTCCATTATGCTGTGTTAATAATTACATTTCATAATGAGCCACACTTTTTTCATGTAAAAAGCAATGTTTCTCACTTGGCACATAAATTGTTTGTACGTCAAATTGTGTTAAGTGTAGTAAAAGGCCTTGTATGAATAAAGAAATTGTATGAAAATACATCCTAAAGAAAATAGTTAAAGGCTCTGTGTACTGTGCAGTTTCCTTGAAGAACAGAAAGTGATAACTGATGTTAGACAACCCCAGCCCCTGGACATGAACTTCAGCCAGAGAACTTCCACACAGAGAATGGCACAGAAAACACCTAACCCTGGTAATTCCCAACTATCTTAAACTCATACCCCCTAGCATTTTCTGATCAATTTGGTGGGGCAACTTTATTTGTCTGAGGAGAGAGCTTTTGCATCAAACTGATTTAAAAATGTCCTTTATTGGTGATGAACATACTTTGAAAACTGGAAAGCAGGTTTTCAATTGGCCAGGTCGCTGCTTACCAGCTGAGCTTTCTTTTACTTTTGTCAGTCTATGGCTTATTGTACTCCAAGCCCTTTTCATGTTCACAGTGAATCATGCATGAGACTCTTCCGCGGAAACGCGGATTTCCGATTTTTTTTTTCCATTTTCGCGTTTTTTCTCGTAATTCGCGTTTTTTATTATTTATTATTATTTTTATTATTATTTTTTTATTATTATTATTTTTTTTTTGTGCCGAACATGCTGGACTGTGAAGGGAAGGAACACCGAATTTGACCAGTGGTGGAATCAAGTAGCACAAAGCAAGCAAAAAAGCCTTTTTTTGGTTCAAAAAAGCTAATGGATAAATTATACAAGCAGAAATTCCACACTTTTTTGGCGAGTTACGTGATGTGATAGATTCCAACTAGAGTCCACCATTTTGCATCTAAGCCCCCCTTAAACCCCTCCCCCAGGACGGCGATCGATAAATTTCAGATTTTTTTTTCCCCGGCTCAGTCTCATCCCTGGTGAATGTAGCTGATGTAAGTAAGGTGAAATGGGGTACCTCTCCTATTATTTCTTGGTAGAAGACATCCGTAAATGTAGCAATTTGCAAATGTTGTTATTGATGCAAAGCATTTCATGTCGCAGTGTTATTTGACACCACTGTCCTCAGGTACGCAATGAGCAGGGACATCTCAGAGGGGGCAAGTGGGGGTGTCTCACTCCCCAATCTTGGTAAAACTGACAGTAGTTGGAAAATTTGAGTGCCGCAGTCGGAACTTGCCGACTGTCGCACTATAATTTACCTAGGCCTATTCATATATTCTTTTGATTGTGAATGGCCTAAAAATTTCGGTTAAGATTGACCTTTAATCAGTCATATTTACGTTTTCCTTGCCACTTTGAGAAATTGTTTCTCGCGATCTTTATACTCCACCATACAAAACTTCTTAAGATTTTGAATACTCTAAAAAAAAAGGCCTAATAGAACATCTGTACAACGTTCGCCAGCTTCAACGTGGTTTATCTATGTACTAATTTTGCTATTGGGTGGGATGATCCTGTTCGCTAGCAGGCTGGCTTCAAATAAGTTCAGGATATATTTGGTCTGTGGAATACAATAAAACACTCAATGCTAATCTACGGAAGCTTAAAAGTGCCATCAACATAAGGAAAACTTTGCCCTATAAGTTGGACATTTTTCAGTAAATTGTTAAGATAACAACAATAGAATCTTATCAAAAATCAGGAAAATGTTGGATTGCTCAGTTGCTTTAACTGAGCAATCCAACAATTTTCTGCAAAATGTTTAATTGACAACTTATCATACCTCGTCAATTGGACAGTTTGCTGCAAAATGTTCAATTGTTCACTTCATTCCAACTGAGCAATTGGACATTTTTCTGCAAACTGTTTAATTGACATCTTATCGTATCTCGTCAACTCAACATTTTCTGCAACATGCTTAATTTTTCACTTAATTCAAAATGCCCAGTTGGAATGAAGTGAACAATCAAACAATTTCATGTAAGTGATGAATAGCCCACCCCTTCCCCAAGAAATAATATTAAGCGCGCTAGGAAAAAGCACTGTATTTTTGGCAATTTACTATGTCGTCAAATAATTTGTTGCCAAAAAAAGAGAGATTTTTTGAGAAAAAGTGGTCCAGGAAAGAACGTGGACACGAAAACCAAACTACCGAACGACTGATCCGCTTCCAACCCCAGTCCCCTTGCACCGGTACTGTGACTGTTACATTAACATAGCTTTTGTAGTAAGTAGTCTATGTAGCCTTCAAGCAGATACATTATACTCAGTTGCTTATTTGGTTAACCAGAGTGATTAATAAGTTTGTGAAGTGAGGGCCAGTGGAACAAATGTATCGAAAAAAGGTTGAAAAGTGCAGTCGCGAAAGATGGGATGACTGACAACTGACCGTAACGTTGACAACAGAGATTTCTTTTTCCTTTAACCTGTTTCAGGAACATTCAATAATTTTGAATTCAAATTCATCAATATGTACAACCTAATTCATAAATCAAATTAAGTTCTATTAATGCAATAATTCAAATTAAATTGAAAAAAATGAAACTAAATAGTGAAAAAAGTAATTTAATTACACTGAGAAAAAGGTACACAAAGAAATAAAGACCTGCAAGCAAATTACAACAACCATCAACTACTTTAAATCAAAGGGCATCCCCTCCCTCATAATTAACACATCATACAAATGACCTGGGACGTGATATTTCAGGTCTGCACTTCCATTTGTTTTAATAACAAGGGAGCTATTTACTATATGGGTCAAATTTTCGAGGTGAGTGGTCGGAGTCTGGCCCTCAGCCCCTAAAGTTATGTTAAAAAGAATACAGAGGTCTACTATGTGCACAAGATTTTTCATAGGGGTATAACCTGCCAGTGTTTCAAATATTCCCTACGGAGTGGGTGGTAAGGGAGGGGTGATATTGAAGCAACTCGACAAAAGCCGTAGCCCCTGTAATCAACCGCACACCATGTATCCCAAGTAGTGGCCTCCAGTCTTATCTTCGATAGTTATATAGTTCGATGCAATAATATAATTTAAAGGAAAATTCGTGGTTCAGCGGTTAGAGTGTCCGCCTCACAATCCTTAGGTTCCAGGATCAAAACTCCGTCAGGAGCCAGATTCTCTTGACCTATTCATAAATCGCTGCAGTGCAGTGGTGATGTGCGGAGTCTTCCGTGGATTTGGTATTTCTGGTTTGTGATCTTGGGAAAAGGGATTTGTGTCTGTTCTTTTCTTGCTTTCGAAATAAATTTGTTCGCTATGACTACACTGCAGTGAAGTCGAATGGTGTGCTTTTGTTTACCCCAGTATATGAGAAAGTGGTCAGATGTTGGAGCTGTAGGATGGGGATTTTAAAAGGCGGTCCCGGGAGCAGGAATGGCAGAGAATTCACACTCCTGCCTCGTTATCCTCTGAACAATTATCGAAAATAGAAGGCTTGAAGTAAGCCGGTGTTCATCCATGATCTAACACGTATAGGGTCTCAAATAAGCTACTGTAAAGCTTCCTGATCCTTGGGTAACTTAACTAAACTAATAATTAGCCAGAGTGAATACTGTTATGCTCGAAAACTAATAGGGTATTAAAGTGGTCGCAACCCCCGCCTGTACCCACAATGCCTCTGGTAGCTTTCCTTTACCTAATTTCGTATACGCGACGCTCGAACTTTTTAGAACAGATGGTTGGGCTAGAGTGTTGGCCATGAAAGAGGGGAAGGGGGAAGGGCGGAGGGGTAAGTACGACCGTGTGAGTAGTTCGAAGTTTTTTAGCCCTTTTATTGCGCTTTTAAATGTGCCCCTCACAGTCCTGATGATATAATATTAAACTGATCATAGTTTATATTATTGATTATTTTCATTTATCTTCAAAGTTTATTACATATCATATGTTTTGTCCCCGGAGAAATTACTCTACCACTCAATCCTCCCCACCGTAACCATAATTTTGTACTACGAATACATGTTTGTATTTCTCCTTAAGGGAAGTTTTGCTTATTTCAACGTTAAGGAGAAATACAAGAAACCTGTATATAATTACAAATGCAAATTTTGACTGTTACATTAACATAGCTTTTGTAGTAAATAGTCTATGAAACCGTTAAGCAGATAACTATACTCAGTTGCTTACTTTCTTAACCAGAGTGATAAATAAGTTTGTGAAGTTTGTGTAATATCAAAATTAGTAGGCTTGAAGTAAGCCGGTGTTCATCCATGATCTATCACGGATAGGGTCTCAAATAAGCTTCTGTAAAGCTTCCTGATCCTTGGGTAACTAAACTTAACTAATAATTAGCCAGAATGAATACTGTTATGCTCGAAAACTAATAGGGTATTAAAGTGGTCGCAACCCCCGCCCCTACCCACAACGCCCCTGGTAGCTTTCCTTTACCGATTTTCATATACGAGACGCTTGAACGTTTCTGAACAGATGGTTGGGCTAGAGTTACCCATGAAAGTGGGGAAGGGGGAAGGGGGAAGGGGAAGGGAGGTGGGGTTAGTGCGACCATGTTAGTAGTTCGAAGTTTTTCAGCCCTTTTTTTGCGCTTTTATATGTGCCCCTCACAGTCTGATGATATAATAAATAATATTAAACTTATCATAGTTTATATTATTGATTATTTTCATTTATCATCAAATTTTATTACATATCAAATGTTTTGTCCCGGGAGAAGTTACTCTACCACTCAATCCTCCCCACCATACCCATAATTCTGTACTACGAATACATGTTTGTATTTCTCCTTAAGGGAAAATTGGCTTATTTCGACGTTAAGGAGAAATACAAGAAACCTGTATCTAATTAGAAATGCAAATTCTGGCTGTTACATTAACATGGCTTTTGTAGTAAATAGTCTATGTAGCCTTCAAGCAGATGACTATACTCAGATGCTAACTTGCTTAACCAGAATGATTAATAAGTTTGTGAAGTGATGGCCAGCGGTACAAATGTATCGAGAAAAAAAGTTGATGGGGACTTTAAAAGGCGGTCCCGGGAGCAGGAATGGCAGAGAATTCAAACCCCTGCCTCTTTACCCTCTGAACAATTATCGAAAACAGATGGCTTGAAGTAAGCCGGTGTTCATCCATGATTTAACACGGATAGGTTCTCAAATAAGCTACCGTAAAGCTTCCTGATCCTTGGGTAACTAAACTAAACTAATAATTAGCCAGAGTGAATACTGTTATGCTCGAAAACTAATAGGGTATTAAAGTGGTCGCAATCCCCGCCCCTACCCACAACGCCCCTGGTAGCTTTTCTTTACCGATTTTAATATACGAGACGCTTGAACGTTTCTGAACAGATGGTTGGGCTAGAGTTTCCCATGAAAGAGGGAAAGGGGGAGGGAGGTGGGGTAAGTGCGACCGTGTAAGTATAGTTTGAAGTTTTTCAGCCCTTTTTTTGCCCTTTTATATGAACCCCTCACATTCCTGATGATATAATAAATAATATTAAACTGATCATAGTTTATATTGTTGTTTATTTTCATTTATCATCAAAGTTTATTACACATCATATGTTTTGTCCCGGAGAAATTACTCTACCACTCAATCCTCCCCACCGTTACCATCATTCTGTACTACGAATACATGTTTGTATTTCTCCTTAAGGGAAGTTTTGCTTATTTCAACATTAAGGAAAAATACAAGAAACTTGTATCTAATTAGAAATACAAATTTTGACTGTTACATTAACATATAGCTTTTTTAGTAAATAGTCTATGTAGCTTTCAAGCAGATAGCTATACTCAGTTGCTTACTTGCTTAACCAGAGTGATTAATAAGTTTGTGAAGTGATGGCCAGCGGTACAAATGTATCGATAAAAAACTGATGGGGACTTTAAAAGGCCGTCCCGGGAGCAGGAATGGAAGAGAATTCACACCCCTGCCTCTTCAAGTTTCCCTCTGAACAATTATCGAAAATAGAAGGCTTGAAGTAAGCCGGTGTTCATCCATGATCTATCACGGATAGGGTCTCAAATAAGCTTCTGTAAAGCTTCCAGATCCTTGGGTAACTAAAATAATAATTAGCCAGAGTGAATACTGTTATGCTCGAAAACTAATAGGGTATTAAAGTGGTCGCAATCCTCGCCCCTACCCACAACGCCCCTGGTAGCTTTCCTTTACCGATTTTCGTAAACGAGACGCTTGAACGTTTCTGAACAGATGGTTGAGCTACAGTTACCCATAAAAGAGGGAAAGGGGGAGGGAGGTGGGGTAAGTGCGATCGTGTGAGTAGTTCGAAGTTTTTCAGCCCTTTTCTTGCGCTTTTATATGGGCTCCTCACTGTCTGATGATAAAACAAATAATATTAAACTTATCATAGATTATAATATTGATTATTTTCATTTATCATCAAATTTTATTAAATATCATATGTTTTGTCCCCGGAGAAATTACTCTACCACTCAATCCTCCCACCGTTACCATCATTCTGTACTACGAATACATGTTTGTATTTCTCCTTAAGGGAAAATTTGCTGATTTCAACATTAAGGAGAAATACAAGAAACCTGTATCTTATTAGAAATGCAAATTTTGACTGTTACATTAACATATAGCTATTGTAGTAAATAGTCTATGTAGCCTTCAAGCAGATAGCTATACTCAGTTGCTTACTTGCTTAACCAGAGTGACTAATAAGATTGTGAAGTGAGGGCCAGTGGTACAAATGTATCGAAAAAAACTGATCAGGAATTTAAAAGGCGGTCCCGGGAGCAGGAATGGGAGAAAATTCACACCCCTGCCTCTTTACCCTCTGAACAATTATCGAAAACAGAAGGCTTGAAGTAAGCCGGTGTTCATCCATGATCTAGCACGGATAGGTTCTCAAATAAGCTACTGTAAAGCTTCCTGATCCTTGGGTAACTAAACTAAACTAAACTAATAATTAGCCAGAGTGAATACTGTTATGCTCGAAAACTAATAGGGTATTAAAGTGGTCGCAACCCCCGCCCCTACCCACAACGCCCCTGGTAGCTTTCGTTTACCTAATTCCGTAAACGAGACGCTTGAACGTTTCTGAACAGATGGTTGGGCTATAGTTACCCACGAAAGAGGGAAAGGGGGAGGGAGGTGGGGTTAATGCGACCGTGTGAGTAGTTCGAAGTTTTTCAGCCCTTCCTTTGCACTTTGATATGTGCCCCTCACAATCTGATGATATAATAAATAATATTAAACTTATCATAGATTATATTATTGATTATTTTCATTTATCATCAAAGTTTATTACATATCAAATGTTTTGTCCCCGGAGAAATTACTCTACCACTCAATCCTCCCCACCGTTACCATAATGCTGTACTACGAATACATGTTTGTATTTCTCCTTAAGGGAAAATTTGCTTATTTCAACGTTAAGGAGAAATACAAGAAACTTGTATCTAACTAAAAATGCAAATTTTGACTGTTACATTAACATATAGCTTTTGTAGTAAATAGTCTGTGTAGCCTTCAAGCAGATAGATATACTCAGTTGCTTATTTGCTCAACCAGTGTGAATTTAAGATTGTGAAGTGAGGGCCAGTGGTACAAATGTATCGAAAAAAGTCGACGGGGACTTTAAAAGGCGGTCCCGGGAGCAGGAATGGGAGAGATTTCACACCCCTGCCTCTTTACCCTCAGAACAATTGTTGAAAATAGAAGGATTGAAGTAAGCCGGTGTTCATCCATGATTTAACACGGATAGGTTCTCAAATAAGCTACTGTAAAGCTTCCTGATCCTTGGGTAACTAAACTAAACTAATAATTAGCCAGAGTGAATACTGTTATGCTCGAAAACTAATTGGGTATTAAAGTGGTCGCAACCCCCGCCCCTACCCACAACGCCCCTGGTATCTTTCGTTTACCTAATTCCGTAAACGAGACGCTTCAACGTTTCTGAACAGATGGTTGGGCTAGAGTTACCCACGAAAGAGGGAAAGGGGGAGGGAGGTGGGGTCAGTGCGACCTTGTGAGTAGTTCGAAGTTTTTCAGCCCTTTTTTTGCGCTTTTATATGTGCCCCTCACAGTCTGATGATATAATAAATAATATTAAACTTATCATAGATTATATTATTGATTATTTTCATTTATCATCAAATTTTATTACACATCATATGTTTTGTCCCCGGAGAAATTACTCTACCACTCAATCCTCCCCACCGTTACCATAATGCTGTACTACGAATACATGTTTGTATTTCTCCTTAAGGGAAAATTTGCTTATTTCGACGTTAAGGAGAAATACAAGAAACCTGTATCTAATTAGAAATTCAAATTCTGGCTGTTACATTAAAATGGCTTTTGTAGTAAACAGTCTATGTAGCCTTCAAGCAGATGACTATACTCAGATGCTTACTTGCTTAACAAGAGTGATTAATAAGTTTGTGAAGTGATGGCCAGCGGTACAAATGTATCGAGAAAAAAAGTTGATGGGGACTTTAAAAGGCGGCCCCGGGAGCAGGAATGGGAGAAAATTCACACCCCTGCCTCTTTACCCTCTGAACAATTATCGAAAACAGAAGGCTTGAAGTAAGCCGGTGTTCATCCATGATCTAGCACGGATAGGTTCTCAAATAAGCTACCGTAAAGCTTCCTGATCCTTGGGTAACTAAACTAAACTAATAATTAGCCAGAGTGAATACTGGTATGCTCGAAAACTAATAGGGTATTTAAGTGGTCGCAACCCCCGCCCCTACCCACAACGCCCCTGGTAGCTTTCGTTTACCTAATTCCGTAAACGAGACGCTTGAACGTTTCTGAACAGATGGTTGGGCTAGAGTTACCCACGAAAGAGGGAAAGGGGAGGGAGGTGGGGTTAGTGCGACCGTGTGAGTAGTTCGAAGTTTTTCAGCCCTTTTCTTGCGCTTTTATATGTGCCCCTCACAGTCTGATGATATAATAAATAATTTTAACTTATCATAGATTATATTATTGATTATTTTCATTTATCATCAAAGTTTATTACATATCAAATGTTTTGTCCCCGGAGAAATTACTCTACCACTCAATCCTCCCCACCGTTACCATAATGCTGTAATACGAATACATGTTTGTATTTCTCCTTAAGGGAAAATTTGCTTATTTCAACGTTAAGGAGAAATACAAGAAACTTGTATCTAATTAAAAATGCAAAGTTTGACTGTTACATTAATATATAGCTTTTGTAGTAAATAGTCTGTGTAGCCTTCAAGCAGATAGCTATACTCAGTTGCTTACTTGCTCAACCAGTGTGATTAATAAGTTTGTGAAGCGATGGCCAGCGGTACAAATGCATTGAGAAAAAAAGTCGACGGGGACTTTAAAAGGCGGTCCCGGGAGCAGGAATGGGAGAGATTTCACACCCCTGCCTCTTTACCCTCTGAACAATTATTGAAAATAGAAGGATTGAAGTAAGCCGGTGTTCATCCATGATTTAACACGGATAGGTTCTCAAATAAGCTACTTTAAAGCTTCCTGATCATTGGGTAACTGAACTAAACTAATAATTAGCCAGAGTGAATACTGTTATGCTCGAAAACTAATAGGGTATTAAAGTGGTCGCAACCCCGCCCTTACCCACAACGCCCCTGGTAGCTTTCGTTTACCTAATTCCGTAAACGAGACGCTTGAACGTTTCTGAACAGATGGTTGGGCTAGAGTTATTCACGAAAGAGGGAAAGGGGGAGGGAGGTGGGGTTAATGCGACCGTGTGAGTAGTTCGAAGTTTTTCAGCCCTTTCTTTGCACTTTTATATGTGCCCCTCACAGTCTGATGATATAATAAATAATATTAAACTTATCATAGATTATATTATTGATTATTTTCATTTATCATCAAAGTTTATTACATATCAAATGTTTTGTCCCCGGAGAAATTACTCTACCACTCAATCCTCCCCACCGTTAACATAATGCTGTACTCTACCCCTCAATCCTCCCCACCGTAACCATAATACTGTACTACGAATACATGTTTGTATTTCTCCTGAAGGGAAAATTTGCTTATTTCGACGTTAAGGAGAAATACAAGAAACTTGTATCTAATTAGAAATGCAAATTTTGAATGTTACATTAACATATAGATTTTGTAGTAAACAGTCTATGTAGCCTTCAAGCAGATAGCTATACTCAGTTGCTTACTTGCTTAACCAGTGTGAATTTAAGATTGTGCAGTGAGGGCCAGTGGTACAAATGTATCGAAAAGAAAAGTTGAAGGGGACTTTAAAAGGCTGTCCCGGGAGCAGGAATGGGAGAGATTTCACACCCCTGCCTCTTTACCCTCTGAACAATTATTGAAAATAGAAGGATTGAAGTAAGCCGGTGTTCATCCATGATTTAACACGGATAGGTTCTCAAATAAGCTACTGTAAAGCTTCCTGATCCTTGGGTAACTAAACTGAACTAATAATTAGTCAGAGTGAATACTGTTTTGCTCGAAAACTAATAGGGTATTAATGTGGTCGCAATCCCCGCGCCTACCCACAACGCCCCTGGTAGCTTTCGTTTAACTAATTTCGTATACGCGACGCTTCAACGTTTGAGAACAGATGGTTGGGCTAGAGTTACCCATGGAAGATGGAAAGGGGAAGGGACGTGGGGTAAGTGCGACCGTGTTAGTAGTTCGAAGTTTTTCAGCCCTTTTATTGCGCTTTTATATAGGCCCCTCACAGTCTGATGATATAATAAATAATATTAAACTTATCATAGTTTATATTATTGATTATTTTCATTTATTATCAAATTTTATTACACATCATATGTTTTGTCTCCGGAGAAATTACTCTACCACTCAATCCTCCCCACCGTACCCATAATTCTGTACTACGAATACATGTTTGTATTTCTCCTTAAGGGAAAATTGGCTTATTTCGACGTTAAGGAGAAATACAAGAAACCTGTATCTAATTAGAAATGCAAATTCTGGCTGTTACATTAACATGGCTTTTGTAGTAAATAGTCAATGTAGCCTTCAAGCAGATGACTATACTCAGATGCTTACTTGCTTAACCAGAATGATTAATAAGTTTGTGAAGTGATGGCCAGCGGTACAAATGTATCGAGAAAAAAAGTTGATGGGGACTTTAAAAGGCGGTCCCGGGAGCAGGAATGGCAGAGAATTCACAACCCTGCCTCTTTACCCTCTGAACAATTATCGAAAACAGAAGGCTTGAAATAAGCCGGTGTTCATCTATGATCTAACACGGATAGGGTCTCAAATAAGCTACTGTAAAGCTTCCTGATCCTTGGGTAACTAAACTAATAATTAGCCAGAGAGGAGACTGTAATTCTCGAAAACTAATAGGGTATTAAAGTGGTCGCAATCCCCGCCCCTACCCACAACGCCTGTGGTAGCTTTCCTTTACCGATTTTCATATACGAGACGCTTGAACGTTTCTGAACAGATGGTTTGGCTAGAGTTTCCCATGAAATGGGGAAAGGGGGAGGGAGGTGGGGTAAGTGCGACCGTGTAAGTATAGTTTGAAATTTTTCAGCCTTTTTTTTGCCCTTTTATATGAACCCCTCACATTCCTGATGATATAATAAATAATATTAAACTGATCATAGATTATATTATTGATTATTTTCATTTATCATCAAATTTTATTACATATCATATGTTTTGTAGCCGGAGAGATTACTCTACCACTCAATCCTCCCCACCGTTAACATAATGCTGTACTACGAATACATGTTTGTATTTCTCCTTAAGGGAAAATTGGCTTATTTCGACGTTAAGGAGAAATACAAGAAACCTGTATCTAATTAGAAATGCAAATTCTGGCTGTTACATTAACATGGCTTTTGTAGTAAATAGTCAATGTAGCCTTCAAGCAGATGACTATACTCAGATGCTTACTTGCTTAACCAGAATGATTAATAAGTTTGTGAAGTGATGGCCAGCAGTACAAATGTATCGAGAAAAAAAGTTGATGGGGACTTTAAAAGGCGGTCCCGGGAGCAGGAATGGGAGAGAATTCACATCCCTGCCTCTTTATCCTCTGAACAATTATCGAAAATAGAAGGCTTGAAGTAAGCCGGTGCTCATCCATGATCTAGCACGGATAGGTTCTCAAATATGCTACTGTAAAGCTTCCTGATCCTTGGGTAACTAAACTAAACTAATAATTAGCCAGAGTGAATACTGTTATGCTCGAAAACTAATAGGGTATTAAAGTGGTCGCAACCCCCGCCCCTACCCACAACGCCCCTGGTAGCTTTCGTTTACCTAATTCCGTAAACGAGACGCTTCAACGTTTCTGAACAGATGGTTGGGCTAGAGTTACCCACGAAAGAGGGAAAGGGGAGGGAGGTGGGGTTAGTGCGACCGTGTGAGTAGTTCGAAGTTTTTCAGCCCTTTTTTTGCGCTTTTATATGTGCCCCTCACAGTCTGATGATATAATAAATAATATTAAACTTATCATAGATTATATTATTGATTATTTTCATTTATCATCAAATTTTATTACATATCATATGTTTTGTCCCCGGAGAAATTACTCTACCACTCAATCCACGTCACTGTTAACATAATGCTGTACTACGAATACATGGTTGTATTTCTCCTTAAGGGAAAATTGGCTTATTTCGACGTTAAGGAGAAATACAAGAAACCTGTATCTAATTAGAAATGCAAATTCTGGCTGTTACATTAACATGGCTTTTGTAGTAAACAGTCTATGTAGCCTTCAAGCAGATGACTATACTCAGATGCTTACTTGCTAAACCAGAGTGATTAATAAGTTTGTGAAGTGATGGCCAGTGGTACAAATGTATCGAGAAAAAAAGTTGATGGGGACTTTAAAAGGCGGTCCCGGGAGCAGGAATGGGAGAGAATTCACACCCCTGCCTCTTTACCCTCTGAACAATTATCGAAAATAGAAGGATTGAAGTAAGCCGGTGTTCATCCATGATCTAGCACGGATAGGTTCTCAAATAAGCTACTGTAAAGCTTCCTGATCCTTGGGTAACTAAACTAAACTAATAATTAGCCAGAGTGAATACTGTTATGCTCGAAAACTAATAGGGTATTAAAGTGGTCGCAACCCCCGCCCCTACCCACAACGCCCCTGGTAGCTTTCGTTTACATAATTCTGTAAACGAGACGCTTGAACGTTTCTGAACAGATGGTTGGGCTAGAGTTATTCACGAAAGAGGGAAAGGGGGAGGGAGGTGGGGTTAATGCGACCGTGTGAGTAGTTCGAAGTTTTTCAGCCCTTTCTTTGCACTTTTATATGTGCCCCTCACAGTCTGATGATATAATAAATAATATTAAACTTATCATAGATTATATTATTGATTATTTTCATTTATCATCAAAGTTTATTACATATCAAATGTTTTGTCCCCGGAGAAATTACTCTACCACTCAATCCTCCCCACCGTTACCATAATGCTGTACTACGAATACATGTTTGTATTTCTCCTGAAGGGAAAATTTGCTTATTTCAACGTTAAGGAGAAATACAAGAAACCTGTATCGCATTAGAAATGCAAATTCTGGCTGTTACATTAACATGGCTTTTGTAGTAAACAGTCTATGTAGCCTTCAAGCAGATGACTATACTCAGATGCTTACTTGCTAAACCAGAGTGATTAATAAGATTGTGAAGTGATGGCCAGCGGTACAAATGTATCGAGAAAAAAAGTTGATGGGGACTTTAAAAGCCGGTCCCAGGAGCAGGAATGGGAGAGAATTCACATCCCTGCCTCTTTACCCTCTGAACAATTATCGAAAACAGAAGGCTTGAAGTAAGCCGGTGTTCATCCATGATCTAGCACGGATAGGTTCTCAAATAAGCTACTGTAAAGCTTCCTGATCCTTGGGTAACTAAACTAAACTAATAATTAGCCAGAGTGAATACTGTTTTGCTCGAAAACTAATAGGGTATTAAAGTGGTCGCAACCCCCGCCCCTACCCACAACGCCCCTGGTATCTTTCGTTTACCTAATTCCGTAAACGAGACGCTTCAACGTTTCTGAACAGATGGTTGGGCTAGAGTTACCCACGAAAGAGGGAAAGGGTAGGGAGGTGGGGTTAGTGCGACCGTGTTAGTAGTTCGAAGTTTTTCAGCCCTTTTTTTGCGCTTTTATATGTGCCCCTCACAGTCTGATGATATTATAAATAATATTAAACTTATCATAGATAATATTATTGATTATTTTCATTTATCATCAAATTTTATTACATATCATATGTTTTGTCCCCGGAGAAATTACTCTACCACTCAATCCTCCCCACTGTTACCATAATGCTGTACTACGAATACATGTTTGTATTTCTCCTTAAGGGAAAATTTGCTTATTTCGACGTTAAGGAGAAATACAAGAAACTTGTATCTAATTAGAAATGCAAATTTTGACTGTTACATTAACATATAGATTTTGTAGTAAATAGTCTATGTAGCCTTCAAGCAGATAGCTATACTCAGTTGCTTACTTGCTTAACCCGTGTGAATTTAAGATTGTGAAGTGAGGGCCAGTGGTACCAAAGTATCGAGAAAAAAAGTTGATGGGGACTTTAAAAGGCGTTCTCGGGAGCAGGCATGGGAGAAAATTCACACCCCTGCCTCTTTTCCCTCTGAACAATTATCGAAAACAGAAGGCTTGAAGTAAGCCGGTGTTCATCCATGATCTAGCACGGATAGGTTCTCAAATAAGCTACTGTAAAGCTTCCTGATCCTTGGGTAACTAAACTAAACTAATAATTAGTCAGAGTGAATACTGTTTTGCTCGAAAACTAATAGGGTATCAATGTGGTCGCAATCCACGCCCCTACCCACAACGCCCCTGGTAGCTTTCGTTTACCTTATTTCGTATACGCGACGCTTGAACTTTTTAGAACAGATGGTTGGGCTAGAGTGTTGGCCATGAAAGAGGGGAAGGGGGAAGGGCGGAGGGGTAAGTACGACCGTGTGAGTAGTTCGAAGTTTTTTAGCCCTTTTATTGCGCTTTTAAATGTGCCCCTCACAGTCCTGATGATATAATAAATAATATTAAACTTATCATAGTTTATATTATTGATTATTTTCATTTATCATCAAATTTTATTACACATCATATGTTTTGTCTCCGGAGAAATAACTCTACCCCTCAATCCTCCCCACCCTAACCATATTTCTGTACTACGAATACATGTTTTTATTTCTCCTTAAGGGAAAATTTGCTTATTTCGACGTTAAGGAGAAATACAAGAAACCTGTATCTAATTAGAAATGCAAATTCTGGCTGTTACATTAACATGGCTTTTGTAGTAAATAGTCTATGTATCCTTCAAGCAGATGACTACACTCAAATGCTTACTTGTTTAACCAGAGTGATTAATAAGATTGTGAAGTGAGGGCCAGTGGTAGAAATGTATCGAAAAAACTGATGAGGACTTTAAAAGGCGTTTCCGGGAGCAGGAATGGGAGAGAATTCACATCACTGCCTCTTCAAGTTACCCTCTGAACAATTATCGAAAACAGAAGGCTTGAAGTAAGCCGGTGTTCATCCATGATTTAACACGGATAGGTTCTCAAATAAGCTACTGTAAAGCTTCCTGATCCTTGGGTAACTAAACTAAACTAAACTAATAATTAGCCAGAGTGAATACTGTTATGCTCGAAAACTAATAGGGTATTAAAGTGGTCGCAACCCCCGCCTCTTCCCACAACGCCCCCGGTAGCTCTCTTTACCTAATTCCGTAAACGAGACGCTTGAACGTTTCTGAACAGATGGTTGGGCTAGAGTTACCCATGAAAGAGGGAAAGGGGGAGGGGTTTGGCGTAAGTGCGACCGTGTAGGTAGTTCGAAGTTTTTCAGCCCTTTTATTGCGCTTTTATATGAACCCCTCACATGCCTGATGTTATAGTAAATAATATTAAACTTATCATAGTTTATATTATTGATTATTTTTATTTTATCATCAAAGTTTATTACATATCATATGTTTTGTCCCCGGAGAAATTACTCTACCACTCAATCCTCCCACCGTACCCATAATTCTGTACTACGAATACATGTTTGTATTTCTCCTGAAGGGATAATTTGCTTATTTCAACGTTAAGGAGAAATACAAGAAACTGTTAAGGAGAAATACAAACAACTGTTAAGGAGAAATACAAAAAAACTGTTAAGGAGAAATACAAAAAACTGTTAAGGAGAAATACAAACTTTTCCCCCTAATCCTCATTAGTAGGAAAAATACGTTAGGGGGAAATTTTTTCAGTTCCAAAAAAGGTATATCCTAAGATCTTATTAATTTAATCTCAAAAAACATGTAGCACATTAGAGCACATCATGACAAGTATTTCATGAAAATTTAGATATTAAAACATAATTTATTTCCATGTTATTCGTGTTTTCCCTCAATTTCCCCTTATGGTACACTTTTTTCCATTTCCCCCTATGGGTCAAACCAGTGGTATATATATATATATATATATATATATATATATATATATATATATATATATATATATATATATATATATATATATATATATATATATATATATATATATATATGCAGTAGCTGGCCCGAATCTTTTTCAAATTTTTGCCCGACAATTCCATGATTTTCTTTATTTAGCATCATGATGCCCGAATATTTCCGTGTAACACCACCGTTAGCGCAGTTCATCTGGGCTACCACGCTTTTTGCACGATCAATTTTTTTCTAACTAGTCAAGTGTATACCTGGACCAAGGGCGGCGGAACCGGGGGGGCACAGGGGGCACGTGCCCCCCACTTTTCCTCAGGTTAAAAATGTGCCTTTTTGCCTACATAAAAATTGAGGTGCTTCAAGTTAGCAAGAGGCCAGGACCCCAGAATGAACACTCGGGAAGGGCCGTTTCCGGCCATCTGAGGGGTTTGTAAAACCAACAATTTTCTAGTACGCTCCGCGCCAACTGATGGTGGCGCTCCGCTCAGATAGTCGTGCGTACAACTTTGCAAATCCTGGCTAAGCCCATGACTTTTAATGAATTTCTGTGGGTCAAACTCAAAGCTATTTCGAATGGAAAAATTTTTGTTAAGATATCAACAAGAAAAAAACTCTAAATCGGAAGATTCCTACATTAGCCCTTGACCTGGACATCCCCGACATGAATGTATATAAGAAACATTTTCTTATTCATGGATGGTAGGGGGGGGGGCACAAACCTAGAAGTACAGGTTTATCATATTCTTTGTTATATTTTATACTTTTTTGTGAGACAAATTGCAGTCTCACCCGACACAGCGACATTATCCCGTGTCGTTGAACAATGTATGTTTTTCTGGAGGTAGCTGAGTACTGTGTTAAAATAATAAATAAGGTAACTAAATAGGAGCTTAAAAAATATATATACTGTCCCATTTTTCCCCTTCAAAGTGATGTTACCATTTTTTCTTCTTCTAATTTACCAAATTTTTGGGGAAGTGTAAATGTCTAAAACGTGAGATTATAAAATAAAGAATGTTTAGATGCAACTTGCAAGGCCTCAGAAGTGCCGTTTCCGGCAATCTGAGAGGCATTGTTTGCCAAAAATTTTCTTGTACGCTACGCGCCAACCGATGGTGGCGCTCCGCTTAGATAGTGTCACGGGAACTTTCGGGCACAAAAAGTTCTGCCCCCCCCCCAAAAAAACTGAAATGGTCCTGTACGCCTATGACTATAATCGAGTATCCTAATCTTATTGCTGTATCTTTGCATGCAGTGCAACTTTCAAGAAATTAGTTTAAGGACTTGAAAAAAACACTTATACACCATCAACAATAAAACAGTTTTCTTAGGACGTTATCGACGAGTGAAACTAAAAGCACGATTAGGTTGATTTTGCTCCTATTGCTTTAATCCGACTTAATATTTTTTCATTTTTATTCATATGTGCTTGAAGAGAATTGTTTGAATTATAAATTAGTTGTTTGAGTAATGATAGAAACACGGGGCTACAACCAGGGTCAGAAGGAAGTAACTTGGATCGGAATTCTGCAGTAGAATCAAGAGGAGGGATCTTGAAGTCATCTTGTATAAAACATGTTATATTCCATACGGACTATAACCCCCTTAAACCGCCACCCACCCACCCACACTCAATCAATCCCTATAATGACAAACTCCATTTACTAATTAACGCTTATAATGCTGACAGCAATCAAGTACATTTATCCGACAAATGTAATCGCTATATTGATATTAACAATTAATGTGAATAAAAATATGAGGAGGAATTGATTTATCAGCAATTGCTGCCATAAACGGTGAATTATCTCTTACCTGCCATCGACCGGTCTGCAAATTCAAACGACGACTAGCCTTGCTAAAATTCCAAACTGTATGAATAAAACAAAGAGACTAATATAAAATATCAGTGCATACTTATTCTTTATTAGTCTAGATTGAAATCATAAACAATCAATTAACCTGATTTATGTTGGCCCTCGATGATAACTTCACATCAGCTGAGTAATCGATCTAGTTGATTCCTTAAGTTTGATCTTATTAGTTTACTATCATTCAGTGTACAATCCTTATATTTCAGTAAGATTACTGATCAGTTAAGAAACCTAATCATGATAGTCGACTATCCGATGCTCAGATCAAGAATAATAATCCATGAGACGATGAACTAATCAGAGAACACTCGACATGAGTGACGTCATCTCACATCATGAAAGTTACTACTTTACATATTGAAAATATACAAAAGTATTTAGAATTACTTTATTGAATTAAAGTATGGAGCTACAAGACTAGACAAATCATCGTCATAATCACGTGATCACATTCCCGATGTTCTGAGAGTATATCAGTTGTGTAAAATAAGGTTTATAATTTCATGCTTTCAGGCACTTACTTAGGAATTTTTGTTTTCAATTGTATTAAGACTGCTTACATCAATATCTCTACTTGTACTTTATGGAGGAGGAAGGTATGTCTAATCTAGCTTCGTGTTATCATGACTTGACATACACAATTATAACATTGAACGATAACACTGTCCAAACTTCTAAGAAGTTCAAAGAAACCTCTGCTACAGTATGTTATCGACAGAAATGTTGAGGGAGACAAACAATCCTTACATGTGAACAAATATGAATGAGGATATTATATCAATATAAATTATGTTTCAAATCGTGGTTTGTCTTGTAGATCATCAATAAGGCAGTGACAAAACTACAACACGAACTGAACAGAGATATCAGCAGCAATTTTGTAAACCATTAAAATACTTGTTGAATTGAAATAGAACAGACCATTGTAACATCCCTTTGTTTCTGTTTGTTTACATTTTCAGATTCGGGAATTTAAATGAGAGCAGAGTTTATTGCAGCATATATTATAAAGATAACATAATTGCAGTACGCACTCTTTTAATAACCGGCCGTTTTACCGGTCCAGAACTACCCACCTGCTATAACTAACTACACGTCCCTAGTTTTACGGTTATGATTCAGTTACAATACTGGTAACTGGTTTACTTAATAACGGTATGACAAATGCACATTTCCACTTAAATCAAGAAACACGTATACATTTTGAATAACCACGTGAGTTCCTTTTTTCATCAGAGACTAGGTGCATCCATGGCAGTTTACTTGATCCAAGCGAAAGGATGAAATATTTCCCTTCAGCATTACTTTCATTTAATGAGTAAGAACATTCCTCAAACACAACGTATATAACATTACAGTATGACGAACCTGTACAGCAGCTCCTTAGTCAAATACCCCCCTCCCAACCCCCCCCCCCCCCGACAAAAAGAATAAAAGAAGACCATAACGACCAACGAAAAAACAACACTTAAGCAAGAAGCGCGGCGTGAATTGATACCTCCCTCCTGCACCCGATCACTCGCCTGTATCCGTTTCTGCTTAGTAATGCATTTGTTTGTTTTAACTAACTTAGACGAATACAATGAATTCTATAACGTCTAAAAATTCTTGTAGACGTCTACACAAGAAGGTGGAACATAGAGTTGAAAACATTCAATTTAAAATTATTACTAAACCTTTCTTGTATACGTTGACAGATAAATATTACTACTTTAAATTATTTCTACTCTGAATCCCTTTCTTAACTACTACTTGCAAGATCATTGAAGAAACACAGTAAGCTGCCTTACTCGAAAATATTTAATCTTTCGTTATGATATTTTAGCATCTTAGCGAAAATCAAAGAAACCTATCAAGTTAAAACTTCAACAGATAACACGCGTCAAATGGAGTTAATTATACATCGTTACCTCATCAAGTAATACCGATGTAAAACTGTACCGAATCGATAAAAAGTATGTATTTTGATGGCTTGAAAATGAAACTAATACTCATCAGATAATAAATCAAGCCTATTTTATGCACATTTTGCTCTGCATGCAGACTTACAGGCCAAAATGTAAATTAGATATTTTATTTTGAAAGTTTAATGTTATCAAATGGTGTGATGCCAAGTCCCCGGTAGCTGCAGAAGTAAAAAAAATGTCAGGTAGAAGCTTAACCTTAATATTGTACAGAACGTGCGTCAGAGCCCAAGCGGGTTGAGAGGCTAAAGTCCGGAAAACAACGGGGGGAGGGGGGTCAACGCCTATAGAAGCTGCTACGTTTTATTAGCGATAATATGGTCCAAATCTGGCGAAATGCAGATTTAAAGGAGTAACAGACAGACCGATTTTTTATCTTTTCTTCGTTATTGTATTCTAACTCTTACTTTCTTAAGTGTTCGACCACGCTGAATTTTTCTCCAATTTGTTGACCGAATTGGCATCAATATGAGACCGAGTTTTGAATTTATCTGGGGCGTGGTGTGACACCCCACACCCCCGTTTGTATGTCTATGAGTTTACTTTCTCAATGTATAATAGTGCAATTCAATTTCCTGTTTACAAATACAGCGTTAGTGTAAACAACGATCACTTTCAGTATCATATTAGTCTCACTAGGCGTTGACTCTTAACTTTGCGATTTACAAAAGATGTTCATATCATAAGGAAAATCTGTATTTAAATTAATATGGATAATTTAACTTAGTTTCTGCTTGGTTGCTGTGATTACTATGGGAAACAAACGAAATAGGGGCTCGTTCTGGAACAGTCAAAAACTGACACATCACTTGTATACATACGTGTTTAATTTCCCCTATAGAAGTGTAAACATGAATTAAATATTGTTTAAATTCTCATTTGTTTTTCATGCTTTCCTTAATATCATTACCGATTTATTATTTATATTAGTATTTTTTTTTCAAAGCAAATCATGCATTAATGTTAATGTTCGTTTATATTTTGCAAGCGCCGACTAAAGGGGGGATGGTGTCCCCCCCCCCCTGAGTGACATCAGTTCCATTGTTGTAGTACGAATAATTAACATATACCGTTGTGTAAGTATCTGAACTTAGGACTGTGTCAAGCATTGTGTTGATTTCGTTTGCTTGAACAATAATTAAGTTAAGTAAGTTAGACTTCGCGGATTTATTCTGCAATTCAGATTGAAAGAATAGTTGCTGCGGAGGTGTGTTAGTGTTGGTATGTGTGTGTTCGCGGGGGGGGGGGGGGAGGGGGTGGAAACTCCGAATAGTGGAACATGTACTTTTATTGAAAGGGCAAAGCACAACATTACTTCAAAGCCCTACAAAACCTCTAACAATCTTTGTTGCCCAAAGTGTATGATACCACTACATTTGGTAACGAGATTTAAAGCATTGACTTGATGTGATGGCTACTCGCAAAAACATATTATAGGGCAGTGATCTCAAAACTCGAAATGAAAGGAATATGACTTATCTCTTAAATCAACCAAGCTTAGCAATATTAAGTGTTGTTATATTTCTATTATTCGGTTCGTTGTGTACCATCACAAGACTCTGTATTGGTTTCTCCGTCATACACTAATGTAGTCATGTGTTGCTGAATCATTACTCTCTTGTTTGTGAATCAACAACAATCTACAAGTCAACAGACGTTCACATAGTTGGTAAAACCGTTAAATAAATGTAAGAAACTGACTATCATGACATCGTTGTGACCATACCTTTCACGTTTCTTGCTCTCAGGGATAATGGAATGGATCCAACCGGAATAGTGTCTGGCAGATCGTAGAGGTGAAACCTATGGAGAGAAGTAGAGTAATCTACGTGTTAGATTAGATGACGTAGAGGAATGTCCTGCTAGTCAGGTTTATTGTTGACCAAATCAATGAAGATAAACAAAGTAAACAACACATAACAAGGAAGAAAATCAGATATGATTGGAATGAATTATAATTATAAGTCTGTGTTTCAAAGATTCCACGGAAAATAAATGATGATAGTTTGAACTACTCTATGAGCAATGTGATTGATAGTACTTGTGAAATGTATAGCAGTCCACATTATCATAGTTGGCTCATTCGTTTATATGTTTAACTTCAAAATTTATTTAAAGTTGTTTGGATATGTATAAATACAACATTGAACACCACAGACGTAGTTATATAGGTTATTAGTAACAACCGTACGCTCGGATCACGTGATTTATATCGTATGTTATTTTCGGTAAATGTATTGATTTTATAGTTCGTCTTCGTGAATCTGTCTCACTTTAAATGAAAACTAAAATGTCTCAGATTGTTAGAGTTCAATTGTAAAATATGAAATAAAGAATTAATGAAACTTAACGGTGAAATATTGTTTTTTAATCTCAAAATAGTTTAAGATGCTACAAACTACGTTTTTTTCAGAAAAAACCTGCAAAAAGTTGCACTGAAACAGAGAAAGAATAGAAGAGAGAATAGTAGGAGGGTCGAGGACATAGCAACATTGTTACTAGGCGCAACAACTGGTCCTCTTGGGTTATTTCAGTAAAAAGGTAAACACAAAATAATAATAATAATAATGATAATTGTTATTACTATTATTATACTTATTATTAATACCCTTTTCAGGGTCATTATACTAGTGACAGAGCATCTGCCCAATCAACACCCCACCCTCCCCCTATACCCTCACCCACCCTTCTTTCACGGCTCTCCGTCGCCCCTGACACGGTAAATGGATGGTTTCATCGCAAACATTTGCAGTGAAGTCTACACTCAGTAGTTATACTGGTAAACTGACCTTCAAGTAAATAGACTAAAGATATATTGATCGTGGTGTGACATGTGGGGAGTTTATACACCGTTTTACCTCCTTTTCAACATTCCGCTTTTTTCATATCTTTCTTATATTACTATTTTCAGACAAAAAGCATTAAAAATCGACCACACACAGATCTTGCATAGGGCCGATATGAATTTACCGAGCTAGTGGTAGGGGTAGAGGGAGGGTGTGAAACCTTGAACCTTTGTGGTAGCATATGATTATTCATTATGATTGCTATGAGTTTGGTGAAATACATCAGTGTTGTTAAAGTAGAAATTCTTTATTATTCCAACCTCCCCTTCCAATATTGCGACTCATCAAGCCAAGCAGTATTTCAGTCTGTCTCAACTAACTCAATGCCGATACCTTAATAATGAAACCAATCTGTGTTCTGTGAATATACTATTTGACAGCCCTGCTAACATGTTGTTTACTTCAAAACATAAGAGGAGCATGTGCATATACCATTGCATTGTCTCTAAGATTCCTTACTACGGCAAGTTGAGTTTGGCGAGCAAGAAATGAAATTATCTGGATTAACCGGTAACAGATAATGAATCATATTCAATTAATATCTTCAAGTCTAGCTCATTATCGTCTCAACATTATATATGTATTGCCTAGATCTGTGTAAAACCAATACTCCGACCAACGGAAAGGAACTATATATGTTACCTATACGTACCTCTAATCTAATAAGCATAATATATTGACCGAACTGTTGCTATTTCTGTTTTCATGTAAATATTTTTCTTTACACTCGTTTGTTTTCTGTATCTTTTTATTGACTGGTGAAAAGAGGCTCTTTGGAATCTTTCATTAATCTTTTAAACAATGTAATGGATATAGCGGACATAACAACGTAATGTACATGTAGGCTATATAATGTAAATATTGATGAACTTTAAATAGTTTATATTGTATCGAACAACCCGTTCTTGTGTAAACCTCTCCGCTGTTACAGCATTGAACATTATTAGGCCCGGAAAAAGACGGCAAAACGGGAAGCTCATTGAAGGGAAATCTTGATAACTCGCGGGAAATCTCACACGCAGGAGAAAAAAAAATAAGGTGGGAACAAGGTTAGAGAAAGAGCCAAAGAGGAAATAAAATTTAAAAAAGACGATACATAAAAAAGCAGAAAAACTTACTAGTGTCTGGGACCAAAACTAGACGGGGGGCGAAGGGCGATTCGCCCTACGAAGTTGAAAAATCGGCCCAGAAAAGAAATCACGAGCGCTAAATAAAAATGCAAATACCACTAGAATCTCCCTCCACATGTACTGCTCAGTACAGTTAACGGGCGCCGCACATTTGGAAGATGACATAATACTGTGAAATAAATCACTGAAAAAAAAAACTCTTGACTACCAATCCTTTTGCTATAATATAACAGCTTGGTTTGTACGTTCGCTCAGACACCACCTAGCTAGCTAAAAAAATATCGATTCGTCGCGTGATTATTTTCGCGCACCCGTGTATTTGTATTTTTTTTCTCCCAGCTAGGTGTTATGTATCACGGTACTGTGGAAACAGTGAGCTAATTATATTGACAGCTCCTGCGATGTTTTCCTAGTATACCTAAAAGGCAGGAGGGAAAAGTTTTGCGTCGTAGTAACGACCATGCATTATGTCTAGTTACAAACCATCGCGTAATGTCCGACTACTTTTTAATAGGAAAGTCGGGAAACTATTATCTTAACACACTGTAGCATACGCAAACTGGAGCCTATACCGCAACTTTCTCAGGATTTTCAAAAAGTTCCCAACATTATTGCAACGATATTTTCATTAGTTTCCCATGATTTTCAATATATTAGTATCATTAGAGTAGTGTAGTGCTGTAGCTGCTGAATATTATTCCAGATTAAAACTGACCATTGTGTACATTTTATGAACAGTACGCAGGGGCGTATCCAGGATTTTCTAACCCGGGGGGGGGGGCGAATTACTATCTAAGCGGAGCGCCACCATCGGTTGGCGCGGAGCGTACAAGAAATTTTCTGGTTTTGATACCCCCCAGATGACCGGAAATGGCACTTCTCGGGCTTGAAATGACCAACCAGATGTACACTTTTGCCTGAGAACCAAGTATTTCCCAATAGTTTATATTCATAAATATCCTTATTGAAGATTGTCACCAGGCACACATCATGTTCGACCTCATCGCATCTCCTGTGGATCATTTGCTTTTTGTAGGTGATTCTACGTCGCGGCTACAATACCCCGTCAGCCCCACTTTTCAAGGTTTTAAGCCCATTATTTGTTCAGAATTTGAAAATTCACAATTCTTGTGAATAAATTCACTTCAAAACATACCCATAATGTTGCACAAAGTTTCATCTATGGACAACCAATATAGAAAAACCTCCTTCAACCCCTAACAGACCGGTCAAAATTGCACGAGTGGAGGGTAGTATTATGAAGAATGGTGGTCAGGGAACTTTCGAAAATTCAGACACAGTTAATTTATTGGTGTATAAATATTAAAACCTCTTCTAAGGGCTACTATAAAACTTCGTTGAAGAAATTAAAATACCAGATATTTCCGAAACCGAACACTACACACATCTACAGTTTGGAGGCTGTTCATCATTTTCATGCTAATTGATACGATGTGATATCTGCTGTTTGCTTTAAAAATTCGAATAATTGAAATGAGGCTGAAATAAATAACTATTATCTGTTTATTATGCAATGCTCCACCAGTGGCGTAGCGATGAGCCTGGGGGTGGGCTCCTGGCCCAAAGGGGCCCCCTATCAGGAGGTTCAAGCAAGGGGCGTCCGCAGAAATGTTTACAAGGTTACACACTACTTGATACTATCTAAGCGGAGCGCAGCCATCGGTTGGCGCGGAGCGTACCATGATTTTTTTTTTGCAAAAAAAATACACCTAGATCGTCGGAAAAGACATTTCCCGTTCAAGTCGCATTTACATCGGTTATTTTGAGTTCTCATGTCTTAAGATTTTGACTTTCAATAATTTCAGTGATGCATCATGGGTACGCATGCAATGAACAAAACTAGAGAACTGTTGGTTGGGTGAAATCATTGAAATGTCAAATGCTTAACTTTCTTTTCAAATTTGTGATTTTCCAGGGGAGTGGGCAAGCCCCCCCCCCCTACTGTATGGAGTATAACGGAGGCTGCTGTACAAATACAGTAATCAAACCTAAGCATAGGTCTAATTTCGGCTGAATCTTTGTCTCCATCTAATCCTAACTTCCTGTGCTTTTCTACTTACCAGATACACCGATTATCGTTATTCTTACATGTTATTATTATATTTATATCCTTCTCTTTCAAATGAACGCAGTTTCAAGTCTGTTGGGTGTTGGGTTATTGTTTAAGATTTTTTTCGAAAAATCATATGTCCCGATGCTGTACTCAGTACAACATTGACTGCAATTGGGTTTTAAATTATATACTTTGTTTTCATTATAATAATCAGGCGCGTATCCAGGATTTTCTAACCCGGGGGGGCGCGAATTACTATCTAAGCGGAGCGCCACCATCGGTTGGCGCGGAGCGTACAAGAAATTTTCTGGTTTTGATACCCCCCCCAGATGACCGGAAATGGCACTTCTCGGGCTTGAAAATGACGAGCCAGATGTACACTTTTGCCTGAGAACCAAGTATTTCCCAATAGTTTTTTTTTTTTCCATCCATAACCTTTTTGAAGATTGTCACCAGTCACACTAAGCCCATTATTTGTTGAGAATTTGAAAATTCACATTTCTCGTGAATAAAATCACTTCAGAACATACCCATAATGTTGCACAAAATTCAATCTATGGACAACCAATATAGAAAAACCTCCTGCAACCCCTAACAGACAGGTCAAAATTGCAAGAGTAGAGGAAAGTATGATGAAGAATGTTGGTGAGGAAATTTTCTAAAATTCAGACACAGTTAATTTATTGGTGTATAAATATTGCAACCTCTTATAATGGCTATTATAACTTGGTTGAAGGAACAGAAATATACCAGATATTTCCTATATCAGGTATATCGAAACCGAACACTACACACATAGGCGTAGGTCCCGTAGGAGGCGGGGGCTGCAGCCCCCCCCCCCCCTCGCAACCAAATTATTTCCCATTTTTTTCGGGCACCTACTGAAAGAAAAATAAATAGCAACAATAGCTTACAAATGATCTCCTTGGTAATTAAAATAAAGTTCTAAGCTTGGCCGACATTACTACTGTAAAAGAGAGTATTGACATAAATGGATCTGTATGCTTTTTCTCCATCTACATAAGACATTTGGTTGTTTACATTAGCATCCGGCGGTATACTGTGCAACTTTCACGGAACGTGCGGTACACGATGCCATGCAATATAATGACCGATGCTTGCCTATATGATATTGGCATCGATATGTTGAACGCGCGCTTCGCGCGCGAAAAATTTTGACTTTTTTTCCGGGCAAGTCATTACAGCCCCCAAATCCAATTTGGCTCCTACGCCTTTGACTACACACATAGACAGTTTTTGAGGCTGTTCATCGTGGAACATGCATTTCAATGCTCACTGATATGATGTTATATCTGCTCTTTGCTTTACAAATTCGAACAAGCGTGTAGCGAGTAATTGCCAAAGGAGGGGCGAAGCCTGTAGTTAAACTATCTAAGCGAATCGCCACCATGAGTTGGCGCGAAGCGTACAAGAAAAAAATTGGCCGAAAATGCCTCCCAGATCGCTGGAAATGACACTTCCCAGGCTTTGTAAGTTGCATCTAAGCATTGTCTATTTTGATATTACTAGCGATGTCATAAAGAAAATTTGCTCGGGGGGGGGGGGGAGGGCGGTCGCCCCCTTCCCGAAATGCGTCATGTTCCCCGATGAGTCGGTCGAGTTCAAGACCACCCACAGTTGGTTCCATATAGCACAATTGTACAATTGTTTAAGGCGTCCACACACACACGCGTTATGATAAACCATATAGATACATTAGTGAGAGAGGAAAAATGGAAACGTCAAAAATGGAGTTGTCGGTGTAAGGGGTAGGGTGAGGCGCACACCCCCTCCGTAATCCTTGATCTGTCACTGGCTACCCTGTGTATATAATAGGGATCAGCCCTTTAACTATGACTGTTCCTCTTTCTCTTCCCGAGGTCTTGGCTATCTTCTACTCCCTCTTTTCTCCTTTTCTCTCTTTTTTTCTTTTTCTTTTCCCTTCCTTCCTCTCCTCCTTTTCCTTTTTTCCCCCTCCTTTTCCCTTTTTTCTTCTCTTTTCTTCTCTCCTCTTTTCCTTACCGGGGGGGGGGGCGCGCCCCCAACGCCCCCCCTGGATACGCACCTGATAATAAAACACAAATATAGCTCGATACAGACATTAATACCCAATCAGCCCATGATCATGATGTCCGTATTCCGTATCACGTGAAAATATGAATATTGTCTTGGTCAGTCTTACATGAGTTTTTCTTTCCCAGTAAAACGGGCCCTCCCTATCCAAAGAGGTATCCTTTTTCTGTGCATCAGTATGGCGGGGCCACCGGCTCAGCACGGTCCGTAGGAGTTACGCTACTTTGCCCCACATTATTTTCATTTCGAAAGACGCACATTTTCAAGTTCATTACACACTGAAGGCTTCGATTCTCTATCTGCCTTCAGTTCAGGGAAGATCTTGGGATTTTCATCCCTAGATATCGCTAGATATTGCTAGACATACAGTACAGTGCCCTTGGGATTTTTGGATTTTTTCGGGACCTGATCTTGGAAAATTGCAAGTCGGGAGTGGTCACACTCCATGTAGGTCAGTGCACGACCTCTAGACGTCACTAATGCACAACCCGATCACTTGTTATGGAAGAAGTGGTGTGTTGCCGGATTTTGTCAAGGTCTTGGTACTACGGGCGAAGGTTATTAATTAAGTTTCGTAACTCATCGGGTAGCGATTAGTGGGGTGGGGCGTAGGGTTGTGGGCGGGCGTTTTCATGCAGATGGGAACAATCTCAAGAAGTGATGGGTGGGTCCGCCCCCCCCCCCTGCCCCGCTCATGATACGCCCTGGATCCACTACATGATATTCACAGGAGACGTGCTCAATTCTCCAATTGCATGCGGAATTTATGTGTCGATTCATTGTAAGAGTTGCGGTACTAGGTTTGGCTTAACGATTATCATTCAGGTCGGACTGTATAACATTTTATCTCTGGGAGACAGTGTTGCATCGAAGGACATAGGTCATAGGTCTAGTGCAGTTCGCATATAGATCCTGGTCTAATACCGAAATGCGTCATGTTCCCCAACGACTCGGTCGAGTTCGAGACCAGCCACAGTTGGTTTCATCATGGAGGTCTGTCTTTACCTCCATGGTTTCATAGCACAATTTTACAATTGATTAAGGATTAAGGATGATAGACCATATATGTAATTATGTAATTATGACTGTTCCTCTTCTCTTCCAGTGTCTTGTCGTTAATCTTCTACTCCCTCCTTTCTCCTTTTTCTCTCTTTCCTCTTATTCTTTTCCCTTCCTTCCTCCTCTTCCCCCCCCCCCTCTTTTCCCCTTTTTTCTTCTCTTTTTTTTCTCTCCTCTTTTTCTTACCCGGGGGCGCGCGCCCCAACGCCCACCTGGATACGCGCCTGGTACGTAACTTTTTAATTATGGGTCGCCATGATTAAAAGAATCAAGTAGGGTGAAAACGACAGGCTAGGCATGGTCCTACCACGGGCCTTAAGGCAAGCCCATGGACCCCATCTATAACTGTGTCGCGCTGCAAGCAGACTGACGCCTTTGGCGTTAGTATAGTATCACCCACAAAGTTCAGTGATTTTTTAACCCCAGGCTCATCCCTGTAAAGAGATGAAATTAACAGAACAAAGGCATAGCCTGCCTATACTTAACAAGATACACAGTAGGCTATTTTATAGTACATAACATAGACACTGTGTTAGACCAAAACTGAGCCTCGATCCTGTGATCAAAATGGAAAACTTTTTAGTTGGCTTCAAGGGTGCATCTGGGGGATCAGATAAGGGGAGAAAGAAGCAGAAGAAGGGGAAACATGTGGTGAATAAGGAGTCCACTATCAAACGTTATTATTTGGGTGTTGAAATAAAGAGAGTGTATTGGTGTAACACCTTGAAAATGTATTACCTTTGTTTTTAGCCTTAGTCAATGGTAGGTCTACTTTTTATAGTAATTAATTTTACCGATAAAATGTTGTAAAATTTAATCAATTTGTAGCTACAATTTATACAGGAGAACCAGCCCTCGCAACACCAAAAAAAAAAAACCCCGTCATCAGTAAAACAGCCCTCGTAAAAAATCTGCTAGTGCTGAAAAGAACCCTCGTCAACCAAAAAATATTTTTAGCCCTGCAGTTATATAACGATGTTTGTTTACATTACATAATGATAATTGATGTGGTACAATGTGACAGCCGGGGTATAGATTTATAATAAATTATGATCAGACTGGTTTGATTACGTGAGATGAGACTACTTTGAGTATTGTCAAGGTAAGAACTCAAGAAACTGACACACTAAAACAGTTTGTTTTAAAAATTATGTTTATTAGCTTTTTAAGTTCAAATTAGCACTGGTCTTCAACGATCGCAAGTTGTTTTAAATCGCCAAAAAGGTGCACCAAATGGCGCAAATTGCATCCTCATTTGTAAAAAATCTCTAGCTTCTGATTGGGGTTCATCCCCCCTCCGACACCCTCCTGCGGCGCGATGGTTCGCGGGAAATGATACCTTTCTTGCCGGGAAAAAAAAACATTTTTTACAGCCCTCTATTAATTTAGGTTTATATTTTCATAAAAGGGGTCTCCCCGTTTAGATCACCCCAGTGAAAGCAGTGTGGTGTGACAAACAATAAATGCTGTCCTGAAATGACCATTGACCTCAACAACAGGCTTATTGTACTAAATTTGATAGATACATCAACATACTAAATATGACATCTGTCCTTTTTGAAATGTTGTGTAAAACTTGGTTCTTACAATTTGATCCCTGGTGAACTCAAACGACGATTGACCTCCGCCCACAACATTAGGCTTCTTGTACTCAATGTGGTACAATAATACCATATATGCGATCTCTCCAAGTTTCCCTTGCGATATTATGAATAGGAAGGTGCGTTTGTGTATAGAGCCAGGTAAGAGGGCAGTGAAGAAATTGTTTGGAATTTGCTGACTTCAAATGACCTTTGACCTCCATCAAAATCAATAATAGGCTCCGAAATTAAATTTGATACCATACAGGTACAAACTAAATATGAGATTTGCCCAAGGTTCCCTTCTTGCTATATCATGTTTACAGGGCTTTCGCAATTTGACCTGTTGACTCCAAATGACCTTTGAGGTCAACTAAAAGCAATATTAGGCCCTCTTAAATTTGATATGATTCATCTACAAACAGAATATGAGATCTGTCCACGCTTCCTTCCTTACAATATCATGTTTACAAGGTTTATGCAATTTTTCTTTTGACCTCTACCAAAAACAATAGGCGTCTTGTACTCAATGTGTTGCTTCTACACACCAAATATGAGGTATGCTCCTGCTTCCCTTCTTGAGATATCGTGTTTACAAGGTTCCTACTATTTGACCCCAATGACCTTTGACCTCTTTGTATTTAATGTGGTACATTTACATACTATATATGAGATCTGTCCGAGCTTACCTTCTTGAGATATCGTGTTTACAATGTTTTCATAGTTTGACCCCTGGTGACCACTAATGACATTTGACCTCCCAAAAAAAAAAAAAACAGTAGGCTTCTTGTACTACAGTGGTTCTTCTTTTTCTTTTCAGATATCGTGTTTACAAGATATCGTGTTTACAAGCTGGGCGTCACAAACGCACACCTACACGCCCGCGCGCACATACATATGCCATTATGAATGCAAATTAAGGTTATCATCGAAATATATAAAAAAAAAAAAAGTTCTCTGATACTTAACACAGGGACAAATGACGAGGCTTTCCCCCTCACACCAACATTTTGGTCACGAGCTTGGTTGAAATATCAGTAAAGTTAAATCTAAATGACGTTAATGTTTAATACAGTGACGGCGTTAGTATCAAACTTGGGCGCAAAAATACAATATCGATAAGAAGTATATAACAAAAGTGTTTGTTTGATATTTTCATTGTTCAATGTAAAATTTGATTACACCATTGTTTCAATGACGGTACAATCCCTTTGAAACATATTTTGTTTACAATACAAAGTTTGAATGGGGTATGGATTTCGATTTCGTGCAATTCTAATCAGTAGGTCTACAATGCTTAGCAGGATTTAAAGTTCGTTCTTAATAAACAATAATTATCAAATAAATAGACTTTTCTAAATAATTTACTTATTATGATCGACAATAAAATAATGTATTACTTTGTGGCGGCAAACATTACATATTTAAATAATACCTTTCAAAATTAAAATTACTTGGTTGGCTTAGTGTTCTACGAAATTTGATATTTCTGTTAAGTTCCGAGATACACATATTTATAGACAAACCGAGGTGATAATGATAATAGCCTATTGTCATATGATCATTCCAGGGATTATATTTAATATCCCAGATTTGATTGGATGCTATTAAGCTTACCATTTTAGGGTTATCTACTTAGCTCGCACAATGCTTTATACACAAAGTAAATACGATTTTAACTATCTAATTATCATTATTTAGCTCCTTGTTTACCACGCATAATACTTCTTCTCAATACGAACGTAATGACCGTGCTATTTGTTTTTCTGCTAAAAAAGTAAAACACATTTGATAAAATGCAACTGTGAAACGCATGATGCTGACAATCCAGCAGTGTCCGTTTATGCAAGGCGTTTAATAACGTAATTGAAAAGTCTGGAGCTAAACAATGGGAATCATAAAACAATGTTAATTCAAATATACATTCACTTCCTTCTACCTATAGTTAAATTGAGAGCTACACAATCATATGTTATCTAGCCAGACTCCTACCAATGAGAAGTGCTACTTCAAGAAGATAAACTGAACATAACAAGAATCATTCCTTACTCAATAAGTATTCATAACTTTGTGTTGTCTATAAACGCTCCTCTATTCAAGCTTCTTTCAACAGGTTTACATTAGAGCAAGATGGGATACTTTAACACCAATAAAAGCAAGTTTGCTCATTTAAAGTAAAACTTACAAAGAATAACCAAAAATAAGGTCGAATGATTATTCGTAGTCACTGTTGTACATCTACTGACCTACTTTATTATGTTTCCATGGTGCCAGGTCGATAACGCGGACACCGCAGAAACCGATAAACCGAGTTCTGTTATCGAGATACCGGGTTCGATATCAACGGTTTCCGCGCTGTCGACCTTTTTATACAGCAAGGTCGAAACGTGGAAAGCGCGCAAAGAAGAGGAATTTGTCAAGGGAGGGTGATGATTTTTTTTGGGGCGTATTTCAGCCTGTATACGCCAGGAGGGGTGGGAAAGGGCTTAGGTTTTTTTTTTTTTTTAACTAAATGCAGGTCGAAAACGGGGAAATGTTTTTATACACAATAAATGGCGGAAATAGAGGGTTTTGTCAAGGGAGGGTGAAGAGTTTTCGGTGCATTTCAGTCAATATGCGCCAGGAAGGTGATGGGGTTGTAGGCTTTTTCTCTAAACGCAGATCGGAAACGCGAAAATGTTTTTTTTTTTTTTCAGTGGCGAAACTATAGATGATTTTTCAAGGGAGGGTGAAATAGTGTTTTAAGCGCATTTCAGCTGTCATGCGCCAAGAAGAAGTGGGGGTATAATATTTTACTTTTTTACTTAATGCAGGTCGAAAACGCGAACATGTTTTTTACAATTTTGGAAAATTGCTTTTTAAGGAGTGTTAGCTTAGTGGTTAACGCCGGTGCCTTTCAATCATAAGGTCCCGAGTTCGAGTCACTCCAAGATTAATGAATGTCGTCCAGTTACAGAGTTGTTGACAATTGACAATTCATAATCATGGGCGTTAAATATGAATCTAAGAGGCTGACTTCGATCAGCCTGTGGCGTTGATAAGCCAATGATGGCTTCTTCGCGAGTCCCTGAATGCAGGAGGATCTAAATACATACATACATACATACATACATACATACATACATACACGCATACATACAATGGCGAAACTATAGGATTTTGTCTAGGGAGGGTTAAGAGCTTTCGGCGCATTTCAGTCTTTATGCGTCAGCGAAGGTGTGGGGAGGTGGGTTGAGGTGTTTTTTTTCACTAAATGCAGGTCGAAAACACGAAAATGTTTTTAACAAAGGCGGAAATAGAGGAGTTTGCTAAGGGAGAGAAAAGAAGTGTTTTTAGCCGGCAAATTTCAGCCAATATGCGCCAGCAAAAGTGTGGGGAGGTGAGTTGAGGCTTTCTCACTAAATGCAGGCTGAACACGTGGAATGTTTATAACAAAGGCGGAACTAGAGGAGTTTGCTATGAGGGAAAACAAATGTTTTTGGCAGGCGCATTTCAGCCAATATGCGCCAGCAAAGGTGTGCGGAAGTAGGTTGAGGCTTCTTTTCACTAAATGCAGGTCGAAAACGATAACATATGATTATTCATTATGATTGGCTGGTCACGTGACTGTTTGAAAAATCAATAAACTCAAACCTAAAATATGTCAATGTTTTATACAGTGACGGCGTAAATATCAAACTTGGGAGAAAAAAAAAAACAATATTGGTACGGTAAGAAATATATTACAAAGCGTTGGGAATTCTTTTCAATCTTTGTATCAATATCGAGAGAGAACACAGGACATTTTACGAAGAGTACTATTTTAGCATATTTTGTGTGAAAGATGGAAATGTCTGGTCGATGTGCGACCGACTGAATGCAATAACCACAGATCTCTACTACCTGTATTACCATGGTGAAAACTTAAATTGGTTCACGGACTAACATAACGTTAGTCCATCTGGTGCCTCTCCCGACTAACATAGCCTTAGTCAGTTGCTATACCGACTAATTTATTCCTTAGTCAGTTGGATTTCTTAGTCGGTCATCTTAGTCCGTCAGCTTAGTCGATCAACAATTTCTTAGTCGGTAAATGTATATTAGTCAGTTACATTAGTTGGTGACATTAGTCGGTCTTTACCGACTAATTTATATGAGCCACCGACTAGTTTATAGCAGGTTTTACATTAGTCAGGATGGTGCCTCTCCCGACTAACCTTTCTTAGTCGGTATCGACTGACTAGTTGCACCGACTAGATTCACTGAAAGAATTAAACCCGACTAGTTTCACTGACTAGCATCACTGAAAGAAAAGAGAGCAGAAGAAACACAAATAATGTGTACGTTGGCAGTATTTATTTCTGATAAAACTTCTGATGTCTACAAAAGGCTGACTTTCGACAGATAGAGAAGAAATCACTGTAAATAAAATCTGAAAATCTGATTTTTTTTCCAACAAAGTTAAGACAAGTTAATGGATCAAACATGAATCGCAAAAGTAGAGCACTGCACAATAATGCAAAGTTGAATCTTGGGCAAGGGTTCCTCATGACTTTCCTTTTAAAGTGGTACCCCAAATCGACACCAGTTAAGTCTTCACGAACAAAGAGTGTTTCTCTTAACTACAAATGGCCTCCCACTTGTCTTCAGGAAGCCAAAATCTGCACCATTATTGACCTGTGAACAGAAAATATGATATACGTGTAAGCACAGATACAGATATAGCACATGATAACTCACATTATCATAAACATGCATTTACATTAAAATTTTATAACATATTAGGAGGTATACATTTAAATCTAGGTCCCTCAAATTATAAGCCAGGAATAGCAGCTTTACCAAATTATTATTAGCTTTGCACAGCATAACACCAAGGTATTTCTCAAAGCTTAATAATTATGTTAATCATGTTAATAATGATCCCAATAGACCGGGATCCCAGAGGGTTTGGTTAGCTGGGAAGGTAACCAATTGCCTTGTACATCACAATGTTCACAGTGCATTCCTGTATATGAAACCAGACGACTGGCAAACCGACTGTGGTGGGTGTGGCTGGGAGAGCAATTTTAAAGTCACCTGATAGCTAACCTAGATCAGTTTTCATGGTAAGTACAATATGTCAGGTATGGCCCCAACATTGCCAGTAATTTTTATTGGTGGGGTACCCCTGCCAGTAGACCCCCAAAATGCCCATCCCCCATTGACCTAGATGAGCTCATGATGTAACCAGTTGAAAACTACTGGAAAATGGTATCACTTCATATGTAAGGGATGGGAATTTCCAGTAATTTATATTGGGGGGGGGGGGGTACCCCTGCCAGTAGACCCCCAAAATGCCCATTCCCTCATTGACCTAGGTCAGCTCATGAGATAACCAGTTGAAAAATTACTGGAAAATGATAGGTATCACTTCATATGTAAGGGATGGGCATTTCCAGTCATTTACATTGGTGGGGTAACCCTGCCAGTAGACCCCCAAAATGCCCATCCCCCATTGACCTAGATTAGCTCATGGGGTAACCAGTTGAAAACTACTGTAAAATGATTGGCAGGACTCTATATATATGTAAGGGATGGGCATTTCCAGTAATTTATATTAGTGGGGTACCCCTGCCAGTAGACCGCCAAAATGCCCATCCCCCATTGACCTAGATTAGCTCATGAAGTAACCAGTTGAAAACTACTGTAAAATGATTGGCAGGACTCTATATATATGTAAGGGATGGGCATTTCCAGTAATTTATATTAGTGGGGTACCCCTGCCAGTAGACCCCCAAAAAGCCCCCCCCCCCCTCATTGATCTAGGTCAGCTCATGATTTAACCAGTTGAAAACTACTGGAAAATTATTAACAGGATTCTATATGTAAGGGATGGGCAGACTATGGCAGTGGTGGCCCACCAATATAAAATACTGGAAATGCCCATCCTTACATATGAAGTGATACCTATCATTTTCCTGTAGGTTTCAACTGGTCAAATCATGAGCTCACCTAGGTCAATGAGGGGATGGGCATATTGGGGGTCTACTGGCAGGGGTACCCCACCAATAAAAATGACTGGCAATGCCCATCCCTTGTATCTGAAGTCCTAACCAACATTTTCCAGTAGGTTTCAAGTGGTTACCTCATGAGCTGACCTAGGTCAGCCGTGAGGGGTCAATTATAGATCACTGGCAGGGGTACCCCACCACCAATAATTACTGGCAATGGCCATTTGTTGCTCTTGGGGCCATACCTGACACATTGTTCTTACTTTGATGTGGTTACCATGAAAGCTGCTCTAGGTTAGCTATTAGGTGACTTTAAAATTGCTCTCCCAGCCACATCCACCACAGTCGGTTTGCCAGTCGTCAGGTTTCATATACAGGAATGCATTGTGAACATTGTGATGTACCAGGCAATTGGTTACCTTCCCAGCTAACCAAACCCTCTGGACTCCCGCTCTACAGATCAGTGAAAATTTGACCAAACTTATGACTAAGATGGCACGTAAATGATAAACTAGACTGTTTTTTTTTTTTAAAACAGGTTATGAAAAGTATCTTAAATATCATTAAACAGTTGGGTACAATAGTTAAACTCACTCTTCCATCTTTTTTCTCTATGGTACTTGTTCCTTTGCTTTTTGGACTCTTGGATAAACTCTTTTGTTCTGCGAAGGGTACCAATATATCATCTTAAAACATGTCTTTAAGCCATATATAACACAGTTCTCCTCTTCTGTTGTTGCCTCCACACTGGTGTCGTACATCACAGGAAAGCTCACCCTTGACTTAGATATTTGGCTTTTCAATTCCTGCTGGAAAAAAGAAACAGCAAAGTATTCATCATTTGAAAAAATAAATAAATAAAGTTGTCACCACAAAGTTATGTGAGATTTGCTTCCACTATAGTCTCAAAAAACAATCCCAAAGTTTGAAGCAGACTGTATAAAGCTGAAAATTTGAACGAGAGTGTCATCACCATTGCAACCAGAATCAAATGCCCAGAATACAGAGATAATAAAACATGGGCTAAATCTTTGTTTGTTTTTATGATCTTTAAAAATATAAAATTTTAGAAACACAAATGCACTGAGCCAACTTATTTATAGGCCTAATCGTTTTTAGTTGTTATTTTGCTTGCTCACATAACAAGCCTGTTTAGACCTAGGCTAGAGGAGAATCAGTGCTTTGTTACACTAAGTTTGTCTACGGTCGTTTTGATTTAGTCTTATTAGTAGTACTAAAGTATATAATGGACCGGCGAAGACTAGAGAATACCCAGAGTTTTAGCAACTGCGTTAAACTGTATCATCTGATCTATTATTTACGCCAATGAGTTTCATTCAATCTAGGATCAAAAAGAGAAAACTAATTAATCTCAACCTTTAAACTTTGCTACTAAACAGATATGCTTGAATTACAAATAAATGTCAAAAAAACCTCATAATCTAAGAATCGATGCATATACATACACATAAACAGAATAATTTGAATTCGCGCAAGTGAACCCTGCACTACATTGGACAGTAAAAAAACGTGCAATTAGACCAAACTAAACATACTAAATTTTCCGTTACTTCTACATAAAATATCAATACAAATACAACAACTTACTCTTTTGGCAGTATACTAAAAGCACATGTTATAATAACTTCAGACTATCAAGCTTTCCTGAGAAAAAAAACGGTTAATACTTCTTACAGTAAGCAAGTCGACCGTGAAGGAATGTCGCAATTGTTTCCTGGGCGTGACCGGAAATTAAATACTAAAAAATGATAAATGAAAAGGTTAAATAGAACTGAAGCGTGCATCCTGACTGCTCGCAACATATAATACCGTTGACTAGCCAACATAATTTGTTCAGCCGACTGTGACTGTACGTTTGAAGGTCTAACCTTGCTTATTCAATATCACAAAGCCTACCCATTTAGATTCACATAGGAAATTACAGGAAATCTTTACCAAATGAGTGTAGACTTCAAATAAACTATTGAGCCTTATAGTTTCAGCATTTGTTTGGGAATAAATTAGAAGATTATGTGCCACTGTTCAATCTAGCCCAATACACACATAACACATTGTTAATTGGTGTTTAGAATGCACACTTTAGTGTTGAGAATGCACTGCAGTACCCAGTAGAAGCCTATAGGCTACTCACTGTCATTGCACTTGTGTATTGCGAAACGCCAACGTGACAACGGTAGCGTTACACTAACCATAATACAGTACTAGTGCCAGTGGCCTAACAATTAACTTTAATTTTACCTTCAAGTTAAAGGAATAACAGGTAGGCCGATGATGCAGTTAATACCTCCATTCTTCTAAAGACCTTCTTGGGTGATTTACGGTTGAAAGTTGCTTAGAGTGATCGTATGAAACTATGCCAAGCCCAGCAAGCTGCCGTTGCCTCTCGGTTTCCAAATTGAAGTGAATCGAATTGGGTTAAAATACATTAGTCCGTCGACACCGACTAAGCTACGATTATGGCGTAAATCGGGTGTCCGTATCGTTCTTAGTCCATGGGTTAAAATACCGTAGTCCGTCGCCACCGACTAAGCTGCGATTATATTTTCCTTAGTCAGTGTAAACTAACTAAGAAGCAGCGATGAAACGAAGGTTTTTGCTAGTCCGGGTGCATTGACTAACGTTAAAGACTAATTTAACGTTAGTCCGTGGCAATATTGACTAGTTTATTTTTTCAGTGCAGTAACACAACACATCTCCTTTGGATTCTTTTCTGTTTTTGTTTCATTTTCCTTTTCTTCTCTTTTTACTTGGCGACCACGTGACTATCACAATATACTTATATACACTTCTAATCAGCTCTATAGTGGACATTGGAAATAATATTTGTTTTTCGTGCGTACGTAAAATACTACATACGTACGCCATATGTATTACGTACGCACATGATAATGTTTTGATTTGATTTGATTTTATTCAGCAAGTTATCATTCTTCATCTACATACAAAAAATGCACATATAGAGAAACATTTAAAATACAAGATGGAAATAAACTTAAATGCATCAAAAAGAAACTTACATGCCAAGGATAACCCTTTAAGCTAAAAGCTTATTCCCAAAGGGGTCCTTACGTTACGTTACGTACACTACCTTAGGAGCATAGGCGTATAAGCCCAATTTGATTTGGTGGGGGAGGGTGGGGAGGGGGGTGGCCGTAACGACTTGCCCGAAAAATGTAACCAATATTTTCTCTTCGCCTTGCGCGCGTTTAACAGGTTAATGTGCATAGTATATGCATCGGTTATTACATCGCAGGCCAATAACATACAATCGGTTGCCGTGATACCCTTCCATATTGGTTATAATTATTTGGGAAGTCGTTACAATAATAAATATAATAATATAAGTTTAACCATTGCAAAACACAATGCAAATTATTTTTCTTTCAGTAGGTGCCCGAAATTATCGGCATATTGCCCGAATTTTCACAAAGATATTTATAGTTAGGGAGGGGCTGCAGCCCCCACCCCCCCCCACCCCCGCCTCCTAAACATTTGCTTAGGAGTATTAGTATACGTACAGATTGTATACACATTGGCATACGTAAACGATACGTGCATATACGTGCTGTATACTGTACGGTCTAACTAGGTTATGATATAATAATACTTCTCGCTCAGTGTACCTTGCTTGTATCAATCATCCGACCACAGAGTCAAGCTTAGTTTAAAAATTAAGCCGCGGACTAAAAAGTACCGGACACGTTCATCCCTCCCCATCTTTGAAATAAAGATGTATCCCGCAGTATATCACGTAGACTCGTTTACGTAAGTGATAACATAGGTTATATCACATAATAAAAACACGCACACACGTACGTACGTAGGCCTACATTCGTTATAATGATAACGTACGTACGTAATAATATCACGTACTTACGTGATAGTTACGTACGTACGTTATAATACTACGTACGTACGTAATATTATCACGTACGTACGTGATATTTATTACATAAGTACGTAATTATACTACGTATGTACGTAATTGTGTCACGTATGCTTACGTTAGACAAGTGTTTACGTAGGTTATATCACATAATAAAATCACGTACGAACGTACGTAGGCCTACAGTCGTTATAACTATAACGTAAATACGTAATAATATCACGTACATACGTGATATTTATTACGTAGGTACGTGATAATACTACATACGTAATATTATCACGTACGTACGTGATGGATATCACGTTAGTACGCTCGCTTACATTAGACAAGTGTTTACATAGGTTATATCACATAATGAAAACACATACGTACGTACTTACGTATGCCTTCATTCGTTATAATTACCACGAACGTATCCAATAATATCACGTACGTAATATGAGTACGTATGTGTACACGTATATTACGTACGGAGTGTTATTACGAACGTTTGTACGTAATAATTTTTTTTTACCGTCTAGAGCTTCGTAGTCTTGTTTTTATCTCAGCAACAAACACTTTATGTGCTGGGAGTTCATGAAACCTTATTGACATGATTTTTGATGGAGTGGAAAGGGGGGGGGGGTGGGTTAAGGGTCGATTTCGATATCAAGTAGCTTTGCTGAGACGGATATCAATGTGTCAGTGGAAGCAGATCATGCGTTAATTATATTATAACTTAATTAACTGTACATTCAAAGCCACATTGTAAGGTATTCCTGGTTACTGTTATTAGATGAGTCATGTGGTCACCAAGAGAACCGTTTGTCATCTCTCTCTCTCTTATTTACTTTCTTAACATGTGAGTGGTGAGGAAGGTAGGGGGGGGGTGAGCTATTTTTGACTGGTTTATTTAATTTCATTTTGTTCTATCATTACTACGTTAATATGTGAACCAGGCTAATCTAGGTCCCGATTTGATGCTGACTTGGTATCGACTTCTGATTTTAACTGACAATGGCAATATTTACGACCTGGATATGACGCTGGCAGTTGTATAAGTGTTAATTCTGATTGTTAACGTGTAGGTTCATGCATTGTGAGCCGGGGATAGAAATCACTACTTCATTTTGTTAGCGTGTGTTATTACTACAATGTAAACCATTTGGAAGAAAGTCTGAAGGTGATGATGACAGCCTACTAAGCCTCCTAACTTCGCTACATACAGTTAACTTGCAACTTTAAAAGCGACTTCTAATTGTCGTTGTCTATTATAAATTTAAATCTTCGATGGTATAATTTAATCCATTTAACTGTTCTGTGCGGATATAAAAAAATAAAAAAATGCAGTATAAAATTCGGTATTGAAAGATTAAGAGATATATTATATCATAAAACGAACTTTAAAGAATCTCCTATGCTTTATTTAATTATTCGTGCTGTTAATTTGTTTATATTTTATGGGTGAGAAATATATTAAAATAAATAGATTTCTTAGTTATTAGGACTATATGTCAGATTTGGCAAGGCGGCATGAGCCTTCGTATTATTTTTCCATGCTAACCACGAAAAATATTTCTTCTCCATCTCGCATATTCAATACGATTTATCCATACGATTATTGGTCGTAATGTCAAACACTAAAATCAACCAATATTTGATTATAAAACTGCCACTATATAACACCTGGTGCTCACATTTTTCATCGTAAGTGTCGAAGACGTTTAACGGTAACTTGAAATAATGCTATAAGAGCAAAACGATCGACAGGGCTGGCTAACTTTAAAAGAACGTTCGATTTTATTTGAAATCGTTCATCAGGGGAAGAGTAACCCTTTTTCTTTTTCCACAGCTTAAGTAATGACAATTTGAGCACAATTTGCATTATACGCAATAATGGAGTTATGAAAATATTGCATAAACCCCAAGTATTTTCAAAGTGACGTTTGTTCACCTTTATAGAACAAAATATATGAACAGAGAATAACTACACAATGAGAACACGATTTGTAATATCATGGCATATGACATATCACTGGATGCTATTAGATATATCTAACCAGTATTGAATAAAATGATGCATTATTCCTAGCCACTGCTAGACACGGACTGACCTACTGTACTTAGCGTCGGTTTCCTTGGTTACGTTGTATGACAGTTTTAGTTACAACATTCCACGTGTACACTAGACGCGTGGCTCGTTTAACTTTCTATTCATTAGATTTAACCTTGGCTCATGTCATCTATTATTATGCTAATTAAGTATCTATGGGAGTAATGAGTGACGTCAGATATAAAACACGTTCGAGCATAATTCGGCTTAAGTTAACCTTTTTTTTTCCAGTAATACCTAAATCAGATTTAATTTGATTTACTTCATTGTCCTTTTACACTTGTTTTTACTTTGTTTCTATGGCTACGATCAACTGTTTAATAACTTCCCATATGTCCTTTATATAAAGAGTATAATCAGTGAGCTGCTACTCTAACAGGGAGCTGCTACTTTAAAAGGGAGCTGCTACTCTAACAGGAAGCTGATATTCCAACAGGGAGCTGCTACTCTAACAGGGAGTTACTACTCTAACAGTGAGCTGCTACTCTAACAGGGAGTTACTACTCTAACAGTGAGCTGCTACTCTAACAGGAAGCTGCTACTCTAACAATGAGCTGCTACTCTAACAGTGAGCTGCTACTCTAACAGGGGACTGTCACGCTAACAGGGAGCTGCTACCCTAACAGGGAGCTAATATTCCAACAGGGAGCTGCTACTCTAAAAGGGAGTTGCTACTCCCACAGGGAGCTGCTACTCCAACAGGGAGCTGCTTCTCTAACAGGGAGTAGCAACTCCGTACTCCAACAGGGAGCTGATACTCTAACAGTGAGCTGCTACTCTAACAGTGAGCTGCTACTCTAACAGTGAGCTGCTACTCTAACAGGAAGCTGCTACTCTAATAGGGAGCTGCTACTCTAACAGTGAGCTGCTACCTAACATACAGCTGATATTCCAACAGGGAGCTGCTACTCTAACAGTGAGCTGCTACTCTAACATGAAGCTGCTACTCTAACAATGGGCTGCTACTCTAACAGTGAGCTGCTACTCTAACAGGGGACTGTCACTCTAACAGGGAGCTGCTACCCTAACAGGGAGCTGATATTCCAACAGGGAGCTGCTACTCTAACAGGGAGTTGCTACTCCCACAGGGAGTTGCTACTCCAACAGGGAGCTGCTTCTCCAACAGGGAGTAGCAACTCCATACTCCAACAGGGAGCTGATACTCTAACAGTGAGCTGCTACTCTAACAGTGAGCTGCTGCTGTAACAGTAAGCTGCTACTCTAACAATGAGCTGCTACTCTAACAGGGAGCTGCTACTTTAACAGTGAGCTGCTACTCTAACAGGGAGCTGCTACTCTAACAGGGAGCTGATACTCTAACAGTGAGCTGCTACCCTAACAGGGAGCTGCTAATCTAACAGGGAGCTGCTACTCTAACAGGGAGCTGCTACTCTAGCAGGAAGCACTACTCTAACGGGGAGCTGCTACTATAACAGGCAGCTGCTACTCTTACAGGGATCTGCTACTCTAACAGGCAGCTGATATTCTAACAGGGAGCAACTACTCTAACATCGAGCTGCTACTCTAACAGGAAGCTGCTACTCTAACAAGAAGCTGCTACTCTAACAGGGAGCTGATACTCTAAAATGGAGCTGCTACTCTGAGAGGGAGCTGCTAATCTAACAGGAAGCTGCTACTCTAACAGGGAGCTGGTACTCTAACAGGGAGCTGGTACTCTAACGGGGAGCTGCTACTCTCACAGGCAGCTGCTACTCTAACAGGGAGCTGCTGCTCTAACAGGCAGCTGATACTCTGTAGAACTATACATACTCCTTCAGTTCATGAAAGTTATAGTTTTTTTGTCACGTGGTTTAAGCTAGTTAATTTGAATTCACTGTTTTTCAAACAGACATACATCTTATCACACCACTTTTAGCAATATTCTGTTCGTTTGAACAACAAAGTTTCGTGATATCAAACGAGACGACGAATTACAGTTGTAAACACTAAAACAATTAAGATGCAATTAAGTAAATAGCAAATTCACAGATGATTTACTTTATTTTTATTAAAAGGTATGATTTGACGTACATTGAAACACCGTCGTTTAAGGAAAAAGTTTGCATATAAAACCATCACATGTTCACTTTCACCCAATCAGAGTAATGTAATATGACAACCGATGATATAAGATTCTTACATGAGGTTCTGGAAGTCAGTCAAAGATAAGTATAATTAACATTAAGACTATAGTACAAGTTACAAGCAATCACATATTAATATTGTTCTAACGTTGTTTCTATGCAATGGCTATTTTACAGAAGCGTTAAGATGCCGAACACTCTCACAATATTTCCATTCCTTAATTGTTTGTATGAGATGTATGAAATACATCAAAAAGTTTACTCTTATAACAACAAAGTTCATTAAGTCGTAAAAAATATATAGTTAAAATGAATTACAATATAAAGAATGGGATATTCATGTGCTTTTTTTTAATTCATGATTCGTAAAGAAACTTACTTATACACGTAATTGTATATTAAAATAAAAGTAGCTACATATTTTAATAGTTGTATCATTCCTTTTAAATTTGTATTCCACTAATTACAATTTTCGTCATTTTTTTTCACATTTAACGTGAGGTTTTTTATTTTCCTTTTTTGTTTTAGATCGTAAGATTGTAGTTTTCGAAGTGTTGAGAAGAAGCACTGATACAGTTTAGATATTTCGATGACGTAATTAAATCGTTATATACTCTCCACTCCAACACTGATTCCTTGACTGACACCATCCATAACCACTCACGCATCGATTATCGTTCTCCAATTACTATATTTTATATGGCAACATATATCGCTAAATTAATTGCTACGAAGGTAAAATCCACAAAGACTGTATGATCAGTGTTCTTCATTTCAAGATTCCTGGTTTCATGAGGGGTGGTGTTTGTACATATGTGACACCCACAGTTACACCTTGGTAACGTGAAAGTAATGTCTTTCTAATACTACCACGAACCTTAACTTTATCTACAGTGTTACAAAACCTTCTATTAAACTATACCTATATCACAATGTGAAATCTCAAAACCGAGACAGCCAAACTCATCAATATTCCATTTTTTTTGTAATTACTCCATCAAGTACAATTCGATGAAAAAGTATTTTTCTCAAAATAGTTTTTTATTCTTTTCGGGGATAACCTATTGATAATCACTTCATTCTGAAATGAGTGGTACCTTATTTATGATAGGCAGAAGAAATATCCATGAAGTTATACAAGAAAAAAATTGCTTAACAAAATAAAGACATTTGAAAATCTCAGCATAAAATAGAGTGAATTAAAACAAGTATGGTGATATAAACTTAACTACATAACTAACAGTCCCCTAAGCAAGAAATGTAAACAAATATCGACACATAGTATATGAAAACAGCGATGGTAATTAAAAGCAAAGTGAAAGATTTAAAGAGGACGATGGCCAATGTTGTAACAACGTCACAATTATATAGAGAGACCCGAATTCCCTTTGAAGTTTCCCAGTACCATCCCAACTTGTTTTGTGTAAACCTCGGGCAAGCAATTTTGATGAACTGAGTGGTGTATAATAACTCCAGCGGGATCAGAACAGGTTGTCTTCAGGAACATGTACTTCGTAATTCATCTACCAGGATCCAACCTTCTACGGGACAAAGAAGAGCATAAACCATGCAAACAAAATGCTTGGGTATTAGGCCTATTCATTTACACTATTATTGTTTTATTTTCTTGTTGGAGGCGGGGGTAATGATAATTTTCTGATATTTTTTTTTAATAGTTTCATGATAATTAAATAAGTGGATGTGTAAGAGTGGAATCATAATATAACGGATGTTTACTAATAAGCTACTGCTGTTTTCTCCTCTAAAACATTACACCTTATTCAATCAGTATGCGTGAATTTAATTAAGGCCTAATCATTTTACATGTTTTTGGGGTTGATGGATAATCATCACTTTCAGATATTTGATTGTATAAGAGTGGAAATCATTATTAAAAATATTTAATTCTTACCATAAATTATATGCAGTATATTTAGTAGGGAATTCATTAATATGACATTTCTGCATTAATATGACATTTCAGTTGCTCATTAGATAGGTAAATATATGTATATTTGTGTTTGTGGTTCTTCTTTTTTTAATATATCTTTTGTTACCAAGTGCTTGATTGGTTTGTTATAGATATATTATTGATGACTATCAATTTACCCTACTCATTGGATGATGAGAAGTTTGTGTTCACTTCGTCATTTATACCAATATTTTAATGATTGTTTAGTTATATTTGTATTCTACATGACTTTAAACCTCTCACTGTTAGGTATGTAATATAAATTATACTAATACTTTATCACTTTACCACAGTGACTGTAACTACACTTTATATCATACCCATTTGATGGCCATAACCTGTGTTTACTACATTGATACTTAATCCAGACTTATGGACCAGGTCTTTCTTAAGACGGTTTAACTGTATATAATATATTATTATATTTGCGAACTGCTTCACTCTGTTCCAATCACTGGATTTTTACTAGTACTTATCAAGTATTACATCAGTTTTAGTTCCTTCGGAGCGTCGAGGGCCATGACGGGCCCGAAAAATAAAACAATACGGTCGCGCTCGTGTTCAACTCCAAATTTTCCTGGGCGATTCAAAAAACGATCCTGGACCCAAATACTATAGACTCCCGCGAACCCCATTTTCGCTGCGAACCTAACCTCCCCTATTTACTCGCTACTGTTTTCTATAAGATACATTCTGTGAAAGTAAGACTTCTCGTTAAACAACTATACACTCTGTACCATAAGTTATGTACAATATTGGTAATTTGTTAGAACTTAATTGATCATGGACCTTGAGCTAACAGAAAAGAGACAGACTAAGCATTGACCGGTCGTTACTGTAATCGATTCGCTGTTTAATTAATGTTTATTTATTGCATGATCTACTCCAAGCATTGTATCTTAAGCAATGATTACTTACAACATCACTTGAAATCTTAAATTACATGTTTGTTATGCCAATAATCCATTCCTGTCATGGTTAATAAGTTACGTGCTTACTATATCATTTTAACCCAAACATTGTATGCTTTATCATATTTACTAACTACATCAATAGAATCCAATAACTACATCAATAGAATCCAATTTAATATTTTTGTTAACGATATACTTTAAACGACTCAGTGTGTGTTTAATAATATGTGTTTACAATGTTACTTTAATCCACACATTGTATGGTAAGTCATATTTGTTGAATACATCAATTGAATCCATTCATAACATGTTAAAGTAGTACATGTTTAATATATAAGTTTAATCCACCCATGGTATGTTGAGTAGTATTTTTTGACTACATCTCTATAATCCACTATGTGTATATTTAGTAATATTTTTTGACTAAACCCTTCTAATCCACTCAGCCTTTTGTTACTAATATGTGTTGACTACATCCCTTTAATCCCCATTGCTTGTTTACTAATGTGTGTTGACTACATCAGTCTACTCCACTCAGTGAATGTTAGTAATATTTGTTGACTACATCCCTTTAATCCACTCAGTGTATCTTTAGTAATATTTGTTGACTACATCACTGAAATCCATCCATTAATTGATTAGTAATAATTATTGACTATCCACCCATTGCGTGTTTAGTAACATTCTTGACTACATCCCTTTAAGCCACTCAGTGTATGTTTAGTATTATTGGTTCACTTCAGGTCTTGAAGTAACTAATATTATATTTATTAATACTTGTTAATTACATAATTTTAATCAACCCATTGCTTATTTATAAATATTTGTTACAGGCTATTAACTTTCATCCAATCACTCAACGTGTTTTGCTCACTTGTCTCTGCTCATCAGATATGTCAGTACTTTCTTATACTTCTCATTCAGAAACCATCAGCTGATAATCGATACATGACGCAATTAAACAGTTATTGATATATCACAGTTACACTTAGTTCATCGGATGACGTCACTGTTAGTTTGCTACTTTGACTAAGCCATGCTGTGTTCAATACAGTGGCGGGCGCTGAATTACAAACGTCCGGTGGTACCCAAATACCATGCCAATGGTATTTCGATGTTCTTGCTAGTATTATTACAATACCGATATGTTATTAAAGCAGCATTTTGCGTTGGGTCGCTTTTTTCCACCTTTTTAACATGTGCATCGTTTTTTTTAGATGTATCATTCATAAAACAGCAAACTAAGATACCATCCAAGTTTCACCCTGCCAAGAGCGTTAATTAGCGAGTAATTAACGATTTATGTCGATAACGAGTAAAAGTGTCCTCGACAAAGTTTTCATATCTCCAAATCCACTAGTTTGAATTCCACCAATCAGTGAATAGTATGTTTATTCATGAGCATTTTGCGTTTGGTCGCCGTTTTCTACTTTTTTTGACATGTCCATCGAGTTTTTTACATACATCAAATCACAAAACAGCAAATTAAGATATTAGCCAAGTTTTTCCCTGCCAAAAACGTTAATTGGCGAGTATTCCACTTACAAAATTAATCGCATTCAGTTCCCAAACCCACTAGTTTGAATTCAACCAATCAGAGATGCTGGTTTAGTTATGAGCCGTTGCTAAAAATAGATTCAAGACTTTGCGTTGGTACAACCAGGGAGTTGTTTTGCAACTGCCTGGTACAACTGCCATATAAACTGTTCACAAATCAAGCGTGGTGTTATATTACGTATCAGTCAATGACGTTCGTAGTGTTTAAATATTCATATTATGGGCGAGGTTTATTCCCAACGGAAAATATCTTGGAGAACAACAAAGTTGAAATTTGCAATTTTTTCGACTTTTATGCCACCATTTGAAGTAAAATATAAATAGATAAGCTAGTTATGTATGTCGTTATGGCATAGTGGAGTCAGTGAGGTTGAGAAAAATCATAGAAAAGGACGCAAAATGCTGCTTTAAAACAATATGATGAAATAATTATTATACTGAAGATGGAGTGAGTTCTTACTTCCCAACGACCAGAGTCGAGATCAAGGCTATAATATTCATCATCTTTATCACTATCAGGAGTCCAGAACACTGTAAGAAACAAATACGATTAATAAACAATAAAGGTTGTAACGAATAAAAGAATATCAATGATCTATTAGTGAAACAGTTTGAACAATACACAATATAAACAACCATATTACGTTAAACTAAGATCTTTATTGTCTCTAGGGATGCATATTCTTTCTTTTCGCTAAAAATATTTTGGGTTGTCATGGTGTCACATGTTCTTTACAAATGTGAGTTTTGGGAGAATGGTGAAAACAGACATGCTGTAGGTAAGCTACACCTGAGAATACGTTTTATACAAACAAACAAAAAAACTGTAGATGTTCCCAATTAATCCCCTTATCCGTACCAGTCCCTGGTTAGCACGCAGCTACAATGAAATATTAAACAAAGAATTTTTTTTTTTTCGTGACAAAGCAATGATGTAGACAACACAAGTTTAGTAAGTATTTCAAAAACTATAAATCTTTTCAATGTTACACAATAAGATCATCACACAGTTTTTCAATTAGTATTATTATTATTTGGACAATACTTATTAAGCAGTTGTTTAGAATTGCTAGTGATTACAATTCCGTCAAATCTCAAACCTTTAAAATAATGTCTATCTCACACTGCGATACAGCAGGTATATAAAGATAAAGTACCTTTATTTCGCCATTTAGGAAAGATCTTAATCCTTGGGAAAAGCATAATCATTTACTTACATTTCAAAAATACCCGACAATGTAAATTAATTTGCGAAGTTTAAAGTGTTAACTCCGTTGCAATACATGTGTCATTTTGTTTACTTTGGAACCATCGAATAGTGTCTGTCAGTATGGGCAGCAATTTTATAGCTGTGTATACATAGCACAATACCAGGTCAGCACTTTTCAAAATATGATTTTCGCGATGGAGTTACAGAATTAATATTCTGCCCTTCGTTGTATGTTTAAGTAAAGGATGCATTTCAAGGCTAGATCATACACTTGGATCATTAGTCGCAACTCTGTAATTGTGCAAGTTGATTTTCATACGTTTCTTTATCCGTCGTGTTTCGACTTTTCTTAAACTTTTCACAGAATGTAGCAGTCTGACATTGAAGTCTAATTTGAATGGAGGTTCTATAAGGAACTCTTGTCATCAACTTAACAATTCAATAACAACATCAATTAAAAACGTATTAACGATCATAATAAACAATGTAGACTTTCCAAAAAAAAACATCGTCATCGTCGACATTTCTTCGGTGCTACTTTATGATAAATAGTTGAAACTTAGAGAGAATCACCCAAAATGTGAGATTGAAATTCTGAAAATGCATGTATGAAAATGCAACATTTCCAGTGTACCACTTGAGCAACTGTAAGTACCGAAAAGAACTAAGACCAACTCGCTTTTTGTCTCCTTATGTTTAAACCGCTTCCTACGATACTGTATTTATTGCTATTTCTAAGGATGTACGCAATCGAAAAGCCTGTCGCTAATTAATTCTTGTATTGGTATCTGTAAGATGGGCTCAGTACATAGTTATATGTACTTGTTTAAACAATGTATATGATCGTGATGGCTTAAGACAGTGTCTCTTCATGCAGCAGATTGACATTAATCAAGAAAACCAATTTACTGAACTTGTTGCAAAGTAAAATGTATCCTGTACGATACGACATGAACAAATAAATGATATCTGACAAATGTTCTGGCTCATGAATGTTTACTGCAACAGGCAATGACGCACGGTGTATGGCGCCCTCAGTTTGACTGAAACTAAAAACAAATCAATGTCGACTACTGGAATGGTGTGAACTGTAAACAACATGACACATGGAACAGTCATAAACCGATTAATTGATAAGAACTTTACCATCCAGTCCCCGAGATTTCAGTGTCGATAGAGATGGTCCGACAAGTATCGATGAGGGCAGCAGGCAGTCGGTTAGTCTATAATCAGAGAAAGAAATATAATTAGTCAGTAAAGTCAGTAAAGTGTTTTGGAACGATCAGGAACACACCGGCTACGGAAAAGTTTGAAAACAACTAAACGGTATTTTCAAAATGATGGAAGCTTTCTTTTCAAATGATAAAGGTTTAAATCCAAATCCAAAAGTATCAAAAAAATTCCATAATGACGTCGAGCCCTCAATCAACAGATTCAAAAAGAGATTGCAGTCAATACCGTAAATCTTAAAGGGTTTGTACCCCCGTAAAATACTGGATTGTGCTGACAAATCTGATAATTCAGTAGCATGCGCTGTTAAGGTTTACAGTAAGAACTGAGGATACCTGTAATTCCAACGAATAAATCAAACTCGATTTGTTGGAACTATAAACACGTATCTTCAGTTCTTACTGTAATCCTAATAGCATATGCTACAAGTTTACAGCACGATCCAAACAGACAGATGTCACTGATGTAACCTGTCATGTTTTCTAACTCTATATGAAGGAAGAAAGTTTACAAAATGTAAATCATGCAATTTATTTCCTTTTACATCATCCAGTCGTTTATTTTTGTTTATCCGTTATTGAAAATATAAACGATCATTTTCAACATGCTTTAAATAGTAGGGTTTTCCGACTTATCAAGGACCCTTGAAGGGTTGGCGGGGGGGGGGGGGTGGATCGTAGAAGAAAAGGATCTTATCAGTTCTTTACCTCTCAATTCGTTTGAATATAATTGAAAGCTGCCGACTTAATTTTCTACATGTTTAGTTAATTTCACTATGCACAAACAGACACATGAATTAGCTAACAAACAGATAAAACTAAACAGGAATAGCATTTGCGCATAATTGAAGACATGGTGGTATATCTCGTGATAATAGTTTCATAAACACTGTATGTTTTATGTCGCAATTTAAATGTGCAAATGTAATGTACTCTAATGAGCATATGTAACATTAAATATATATAAATATCCAATATAGCTCTTAAACAGTTGTTACTACTACTATCTATTATGCAATCAAATGGTCGCATTAGCCGCGCGAATTTGATCTCATTTGGAATAAACGATTAGTAATAAGCCACTTGTGATTATTATTTTTTAGTTACCCCGTCTATAATTCATAAACATCTCGTCAGCCTTTTCTTCTATGAAATAAACGAGTGAATAAATAATAATTTCTTCCATATGGTAGCCTACCACCACACTAAGTCAATGAGGAATCTAGCTAAGCCTAACCATCTGTTCGCTGAAATTGTGACGCAATTGTTAGATATCCATGGAATACTTTCGTTATTGATGTTATCTTCGACCACATGGTAGCCTAACACCACACTAAGTCAATGGGAAATCAGCCTAACCATCGGTTTGCATTTTTTTTTTAAATGACACTTTGCGTAGGATTCGGGTAATAAATTAGGAACCGGGTATTATCGCGTCGGGCAGGTACCTTCGTTACTGCTGTTATCTTCGACCACATGGTAGCCTAACACCACACTAAGTCAATGGGAAATCTGCCTAAACGTCGGTTTGCCATTTTTTTTTTTTTAATTAACCCTTTGCGTAGGCTTCGGGTAATAAATTAGGAACCGGGTAGTATCGCGTCGGGCGGGTACCCGGGTAACCCGTGCAAACACTAATTATAACCTTTCTTCACGAATATGCACGAACGCGATGCGATGAACTTGCGGATTGTTTTGGTTTTTCACAAGTTATGTTACAATAACAATAGACGTTGAGAGCTCCTAAGATTTTAACCAGCGCGAATAATGTAGCAGTCTAATGTGATACTACTGCTCATATATGTATTGATTACGTCTATGTGCTTCATGGAGGTCCTTCACTTTCATTGTTATAGCCTCTCTATAAATAAGAATATTGAAGCACTGTGAATATACGTATAACAGGGGGCTTTCTTTTTAAATATACAATACGTTGGGTCTAGGCTCTACACGGTACACCCATTCAGCCCATTTGCCCTCCCTCCCCCCCCCCCCCCATTTTGGCATGTTCAGCAAATAACGATAACACAAATCTAGCAATTAATTTACAACTAAATTATCCATACGGCTTCTCTTCAGCATATGTAAGTTACGGCTATCATCACATTGCCCCTGCGTGCTTTCATATCTCTACTTACATGAATAAAACAATGAATAGACCAGACCCTATAAAGTAACGCAATGTCCCATTAGCCTTACAAAGTATTGTTACCGAATGTTTGTTTCTAATTTACGCTTCTTTATTTTATTGTTTTTTTTTTAATGGGAGGGGAGCAAGGGGATGTGGCATTTCCGGCAATCTGGGAGGTATAGTTGGCAACAATGTTCTTGATACGTTACGCGTAAACCGATGGTGGCGCTTCGCGTAGATGGTGTCACCATGGCATCTTTTGGGAAATGACCCACTCACAAAAAATATCTCTTAAAACAACCCTGGTATATACGCACAATAGAGCATCACCAACATTTGGACGATACATATTTATCGCTGTTCCTCAACTGCCCCTTCCCCTCCCCCTTCGTAGGGCGTCTACCCAACTTGCTTAGGCACTGAAAGAATGTCGTATCATTTTTACAGGAGTCTTAACAGAGTCATAGCTGGAAGTGGGGGTGGAGAGGGGGGGGGCGGGCGGACGGGAGGAAGAGAATAAAGGAATCTTGGTTGGTATATCTTCCAAAATAAAGCTAATTTCGATTACTCAAGAATTAACGTATATGGCAGTAATGTTTTAACTCTCAACTCGTTAGCACTTAATTATAAGTTACATATTTAATGTTCCGCAAGATTATGTAATGTTACAACCTACTAACAAACACACGAAGAAGCAATCCATAAAACTGCAGATGAACCTTCATTACGTCATCATCTTTCTACATCATCACATTACGCGTGTTTGTGAGTCGATTCACCCATTGACACTGCTCGCGTTACTACTATACTATCAAGCAGGGGTGGCGATTTGTTTCAAATATTGGGAGGGGGGGGGGGGCATTTGCTTGGGTGCAGGCGCGTAGCAACTACATCCCCAAAATTGTTCGTGCTTCGTGTTTTTTTGTTTACATACCAAATTTCAATACAAATGCGGATAACGGTAGGGACACGTATCTGTTCTCTGATACTATCTAAGCGGAGCGCGGCCTTGATCGCGCGTAGCGTACACGATTTTTTTGGCAAATATACCTCCCAGATCCCCGGAAATAACGCTTCCAGACCCAATAATACTCCAAAACCTCCTTAAATGTGAGATCTCATGGTTTAGAAATTTAAGTTGGGGGAAAGACATGGGCGTCTGCAGAAAAAGAAGAAAAAAAAAACAGGGGACAAATAATCCAAGTAGACTTTTGTATACGATGGGTCTGGGTCCTCTCCCAGCAAACAATTATAGACTGTCGCTAATGCGATTTTCTTCACAAATTTAACAACTGTGGATAAGTGTTAAGTGAGAACTGCTTCATGTCATTTGCGCAATGCTGGATCAAACTGAGCCAAAGTTCAATACAGGGAAATTTGCAATGCAGCGTTTGGCCAGAGAAATTGGTGGGGACACGGTATATCATATCCCCACCACTGAAAAAGTTGGTGGGGACGCGTCCCGCTGTCTCCACCAGGATCTGCGCCCATGGTACTTCTAGCTAATTCATTTCGAAAATAAGTAAAAAATATACTCTCGGTGAAAGTCTGTGTCGTTTCTGGTGATATTTAGTGACAAATTGTGACACGGTTAGACATGCGCGTAGCAAGGAATTTGCCGCCAAGGGAGTTGCCCGCGACACGGACGTGTATTACTTGTGTACTTAGCACTTCGTAATACCTACGTCCGCCGACGTTCACCTGTAGAAATGCCATTTCTGCGTAAGATTTCTACGATATGAATAATCAATCACCTTGTGACCTCACGTCAATTACCCACTACCTGACGAGAAAAAGCTGTCATGGTACTGAATATTAATGAGATCAACTCGGCAGTGGGCGGAGTCGCTTGCCGTTGTACATCTAATTATAGTATATGCTGCGTATATTTTTATCATTTATTACACTTTAATGAGAATTGTGTAGGGGAATACATGACGAATATGATTTTTTCTGATATATTTTGAGTCTCACAATTTTCTGGTATTTGTTCGAATTAGTACTAGATTATATTCAACGCACTAGAGTTGTGTCCGAGCTCCGCCCATTCTGATACCTGTATTCATTTTCCGAACCAATGAACTGTTGGTCGAGTCTATTAGCGACACAGGGTCATAAATCGGAAAGTTGTAAACAACTACAGATGTCGAATGCGGAGCATTCACATCGGTTGCACAGATAACCAAGGGAGGGGCTAAGCTTGTAGACAAGCTATGTAAGCGTGGGGCCACCCTGAGTTGGCGTGAAGCGTAAAAGAAAATTTTGGCCGAAAATGCCTTTCAGATCGCTGAAAATGGCACTTCCCAGGCCTTGTAAGTTGCATCTGAGCATTTTCTATTTTGAAATTACTAGCAATATCATAAAAAAAAATATGCTCTTATAGCCACAAAAAATACATGCCACCAAATATTGGGGGGGGGTATTCCATACTATATCCCCACCTAAAATATTGGGGGGACATGTCCACCCGCTCCCCCCCCCCCCCCCCTCTATATATGCCATGGTAAATGCATTCAGTTCTTGGTGGACTATGAACATATCTTTAAAAAGAACAGTTGTTTTTTTGCCGGTTTATACTATATTTTATATAATAGTTGTATGATATATAACTGTGGGGGGGGGGGGGCTGGAGAGTTGCTTTATCCAAATCAAGTATAAGTAGGTGACCTTACATAAATACTTAATTAGAACTAATCGAATAACGTTGCGTATCTTTGTATCGTCAAGATATTAGCATAACATGGTCGATACTACTTTTTTAAGTTGATACCTCACATCGACAAGTTGTCTTTATTTTCATTCATATTGTCAGCTTTCATGCATGTTAAGCTCTAATCTCAGAAATCAATCAGTTTGTTCTGCTCTGTTTTGTAGACGTGTAATTTAATATTCTATTTATTTTATCGTCTAGACTACTGTCATATCTTATGTAAAGATACGAGCAATCTCATTGGAAAATGACATAATCCAGAAGTACCTATACAAAATCAGTACATAATTAGAAGGTGTATGCAACGCAAATACACATCTCTTCTATTATTAGCAATGTGCAGCGCGCGTATATTTTAGGAGTGTTGGTTTTTCCAGCAATTTTATGTTTTTGTTTAACAATCTGAATGCATAGAATGTTTAGACGATAGATAGAGTGTGGTCCCTTAACGCAAAGTGTTACTATAAGAAAAACGCTGTGTGACGTTTAAGAAAAACAGGGGTGGGTGTCGGGGGGGGGGTGGGGGGTACCTCAGTAGTAGTGAACCTATTCCCTGGCAGAATACAAAAGTCCGCCGACTGAACCATATTCCCCAATAGATTAAGATCGTTTTTGATATAATAATAGGCCTAAGAGAATCATTGAGACATACTGCTAAACCAGTAGGAATGCCCGTGACTACCTTGCTTGGAAAAATAATGTCGCAATTTAAGGACGTTAACATTAAACATTTCGAGGAAGCAATAAACCTTGCGCAAGATCGTGATACGTGTCGGAGGTTGATCACTGAGCATGTCGGATAGACGAGACTCAACTCACTGCTACTACTTCTAATGAAATCGTATATGATGTTAGTAGTTAGTATCGTTTTCTTCCAAACATCGTGTGGCTAACATTATAATAAAATAGGGACAGATTTAGTACTTTTCAAAATGACCTTCAGAACAACATATCATTGACGTATCCAGATACCGAAGCTGCAGTCGTTTAGTCACGTGACGTATTACCGCGCGATTGACAGGTCATGAACAAAGAATACAATGAGCTTGATATACAGTGTACATCGTTATATAGAGATTATAATGAAAGAAAAGTGAACATTCACTAGTAGGTCTGTACACATATGTCATATGCCAGATATACACAGTGTGTGTAGAAACAGCTTGATCACTGTACGGTGATATATTAGTAGCATATTGACTCCTAAAAATGGATAAAACTTTTCAGAGTATGGTGAGGCAGTCGTATCTGGATGGATTAATTTGTGTGATTAAGCGTGTATTAGAGAAAGGCCTAGAATATTGTAGGTCACAGCTACTAGTCTATGCTCTTTAAACTTTGGTTTGCTTTTCTAACTATAGACGCACGGCGGGGCGGGCGAAGGGGGGGGGGGTAGTTGGTACTGTAAAAGATGAATAAAAATAAAGGTACGGACTATTTGGTAAAGAAGATCCGATACATAAGTAACGAAATGAGATGATATCAAGAAATGACGTTGAAGAAATGTTAACATACCAGCGGGAGGGGGGGGGGGTCATCTACAAGTGGAACATGGTAGGGTTAGAGTACTGTGAGGTAGGGAGGGGGCTGTGGAAACCACTTATAATTGCAAAGGAAAGAATGGGGTAAAGGAAGTAATATCAGGGTCTAGTGAGGGAGTAGTTATAGGGTGGAGGGTATAAGGTTAGGTGCGGTGGATGTGTACATGCTTTATTAACGTAGCTCGGGTCCGTTGTTATAACTTGTGTTGGAGGGAATATGCTAGTTACTATGAAAAGATTTATTTCCGTCTTAAATAAACCATGTATTGTCCAATCTAAAGCCAATAAGGAACTTAACTTATCTTTCTTAAGACTTTGGGGCTCAAGTATAGACGCCTGATGTATACCGCTCACTATATTATAATACCCTGGCTTAAAATCACTGATTTGGACACACTGTTTTCTGTTGGACAAATAACTAGTTAGCCAGTCATGAAAAATTACCGAATTCCAAAATATTTCATTTTTTAAAGTAATAAACAATATATAATTGTGTCAATAGCTTTCTCAGATCAATGATTGAACCATCAGTAATTGATGTTTATATGATCTAGTGACATAGTGATGTTTTCCAGTAATTTTAATAATGTCATAGATGTAGACCGTCCAGGCCTGAAATCTTACAGACTCTCAGAAAAGGCTTGGTGCTTGACAGGAAAGCTATCTAGACTTGTTTCAAACAACTTTTGAAGTACTTTGGGTAACAACGGTAGTAAAGGGGTATTATCAATAATTTTCTATTACAAATACTGAAATCGCCTCAACTCACCCAACCCCCCCCCCCCCGACTGTGATACCCATGAAAGCCCACAACTTCATTCACAATGTGATGTTTGTTGCTGGTAATTCCGGTCACAGTACTTAAAGTGAACAGCTTAATCACAGCCAGTAACTCCTGGGATTGGTTTGTTTGTTTTGTGAATTTCCTAGTTCTTAACTAGTATAAAAATTAAACATTTACTAATTTTTAGTGCATATGAAAACAAATTATAAAATAAGTATGTATAATAACTGTCAAATGTTTTACAGATTGATCACAATTTGATCTTTTTTTTTTCATTTTCCCTATACACTTGTTTCCCTTTAGTTTCCTTTCTAATTAATTTCATGCATCCCTTATATTTTCTCTTTATCCTTTCTTATATAATTATTTGTTTCTCAAAAGGAAGAAAAACAACAATAAACAAATTTAACTTAAAAAATAGAAATATCTTCACAATTTAGAGTCAATATCATGCATGGCCTTCCAAAGATTTAAAACCAGACAGTGTCTAGACGTGACGTATTTATTGCAATCTCCAGGTACTTGTTTGTCAGTAAATTCCAGGTGTTATTATAAAGCACGCGCGCGTCTCTTATATTGAACACAACTTCTTTTCATTGGAAGGCGCGCGCGTCTATTCCATTGAATACAACTTCTTTCATTGTATTGTTCAAGTATTTGATTGACAGGTGTTGAACAAAAGAAAATGTTAAACTATTGAGGAGTCAGTACAGTCAGTGTACATCTTTAGTTAGAAAAAAAAAATGATGAAATAAGTGCAATAGACTTTTACTATAAAATAAAATGTGTTCTGAGTAGAAAAGAGTGGATTTTTTTTTAACGCACAAATGTATGATATAAATGTGTACAGTATTGGGTATATATGACAGGTTAGATTTTACAAATGGGAATATGGTGACAACAACACACTGTAGAGTATATAGAGATAACATAAGGGCTATTGGCCTTGTAGGTTTTGGAGGGAGGGTGCATTGGGGAGTGGGGTGGGGGAGGGTGGTGGGTTGGGAAAATGGGGGGGGGTTGTTTGGAAGACAGAAGAATACTGCAATGTTAGTAAGGATCTACATTAAAATCTTTGAGATTATTCTTTAAACAGATCTATGTACTGTGTTTGTTTCTATATATTAGTATATTCTGCACACAATGAGAACAGAAGAGAAAAACTATATACGTGATATTGAGTGTTATTTACAGTTATACTGTTTTAATGGTCTCTACTGTGTGGGGATTGACTGTACTGTTATGTGGGTTAATAATATGCATATATCAAGAGTTGTCGGTCATGGCAGTGGGGGGGGGGGTGTGTGCAAGGGTTGGAGGGGAGGAGGTGACGACAGGTTGATCAGAAGAGGCGAACAATAATAGTATGACAGGAGACTTTGCTGAGTAGTCGTGTGTGCGTGTGTGTGTGTGTGTGGGGGGGGGTTAGCGTGTGTGTGTGTGGGGGGTAGTGTGGCGGGTTGGGGGGCAGGGGTGTTGTTAACAAGTTAAGTTCCCAAGTGTTTACAAACATAGATTAACGAAATGGGGTAGGTGGTCTGCCATAGTTTGGTTGTGGGGGTGGGGATTGCGGAGGGGGCTAGGGGTTGATTAGGGAAAGCTTAGGGTAGTACAGTTGAGAGAGGTGCCATATTAATAGATGCGGCCAATTACAATATTTAATTTATACCACTGTCTTGTTTTTACTTTAATATAAATGTTCATTAATTATCCATTCATTTATAAACTAATTAAATAAAATTTTCTCCTGATAAAGAAAAGAGGAAAGTAATTACCTTTAGTGTGATAAACTTTATTTTTTTTTTCTTTCTAGTTTATCTCCTTATCATTTTTCTGTTAATCTAACTCATCAAAGTTTGTGTTTATTTATTTTGGTTAGATTTTGGCAAAACGTATATTTTCATACTCTAAGATGATGATAACTTGCCTTATTTATTCCTTATATCTTGGTGTAATTACATTCTACTTGTTTGTTATTGTTTCAATGAGATGTATTATTTGTTTACATTTAAGCTAGCGACTCCTATCTCCTGATTTCAATGCATTTCATTTTGTTGAAGAATTAATTGTTAACAATTATGTTTTTCTGTCTCTATGTTGTCCCTATTTTACTCTCCCATTAATCATATTCCTTACCTGATGACTGTTCTTTCATTGTTAGTTTATTTCTTTATTCAATTTCTTCTTCATTTGTTTTGTTTTACTTCTACAATTATCTAAACCTATCAATACAACCCTTCAGTAATTATTAAATATTTACTATATTAACGATTCCTATCTTTTTTACATCTTTAATATTAATGAGTTATTTGATTAATTACTAATATTATTTACATATTTATTAATTATACTTACTGCAGTTCCTTGAATCTTTGAGAGTGTTGTACATAGTTGAATATTCCATTAACTTCATGTTTATTCATTTCTCTCCCTTTCTCTGTCTGTATGGTCATCCTCTCTATTGATGTTATGATTGGTAGAGAGAGACCAGAGGAGAGGATAATGTTCCCATCTTCATCAATCTTACTAAAGGACAAGTTTAGATACACCTCGAATATGGGAATCTGAAGAAAGAAAAATAATAAATATAATTAATATCATCATGCTTGTTTACAGGATAAATACTTGAAAATAATACCATCATAATTAATTTAGGAAGATTAAGTTTATTGTTGTTTTCATTTCATACTAATCAAATAATAATTTGTTTATTTTATTAATTATATTTTTATAGTTTTGTTAATTATTAATTAACAATAATAATTAATTAATAATTAGTGGTTTGAATTTGTAAAAATTGGATGATTTTATCTGTAAAGTTTGTTTTATCTTCGCTTTATCTTTGTTTTTATTGCAAGATGTTAAGGGTAAACAAGAGGGTTAGGTTTATTACAGAGATCAGTTATTGTTATTTCTGTAGAATGAATTAAAGGTGTGTAAGAGGGGTAAGGGATGGACGGTACAAGGGATGTTAGGGGTGTAGGGAGGTGTGTGTTATGGTAAGGAAGGGTGTGTTAAGGTTAAGTTATATTTTGTTGGGTTATTAGGAGGATGTATTAGTGCGGGGGGAGGGGGCGTGAATATGGTTTACCCTCGTAAATGTTATGTTGTTATTATCAAAGCGTGTGCCTGGGGTGAGTGATAACAGGACTGATGGGTAACGTACTGGGTAGGGACGGGTGTGGTAGGGCTAAGGAGGGGTGCTTTAGGGTGGTGGAGCATGCATACGGCATAAACATATCTGATGTAATTTGTGTTTGAAGGGTGATGAGAGGGGTGGACATGAGCCGGAACTGATATGTATTATTTAATTTATGTAATTTGTGATGGGAAGATCTGATTGAGGAAGGGTGTGTTAAGGTTAAGTTATATTTGGTCGGGGTAATAGGAGGGTGTCTTGGTGCGGGGGAGGGCCAGGATATGGTTTACCCTCGTGAATGTTATGTTGTTGTTGTCAAAGCGTGTGCTATGGGTGAGTGATAAATGGACCGATGGGTGTCGCACTGGGTAGGAATGGGTGTGGTAGTGGTAATTAAGGGGTGCGTTATGATGGGGGAGCATGCCGACCGCTTATACATAATTGATGTAATTTATGTTTTATTGGTGGGGGGGGGGGTGACATGAGCCGGAACTAATATGTATTATTTAATTTATGTAGTTTTTGATGGGAAGATCAGGTTGAGGTGGGGTTTGTATTTCAGTGAACTGTTAATTATTGTACACTTCATATTTAGGTATCAGTTTGTTATTGAGGTTTTCTACTACTTAGGTATGTTTATCAATCACTTCATCTATTTCTGGTTTAATTTAAATGTAAAGTTAAACAAAAGAAAAATATTCGTCCGAATCTGTAAAACAGGAATCAATTCATTGACCCTTTCTGTCTTCTGTCTTAAATTATTATTTTATACTTCAGTTTCTGGGAAGACTTTGAAAGATAAAATTAATTGAGGTAAGAAGAACAAGAAGTATTGCTGGATTAAAACCTTGAAAAGAGCTTAATAATGATTATTTATTTATTATCCTACTTGGAAACGGAATTTAATAAATATTATTAATTTGTGTATTATGCTACACACACTCTCCAGTAGTTTATTATTTTATTTATATTTATTGTTTTTATTTATGATTCTGTCTTATCTTAAGCTTAGAAATATTATATCAATTTGAACCTGTATATACTTGTTCTAATTTTAACAATTTAATATTTAATAATGAAAGCGGTCTAATATCTTATTAAGACATCAAACGATTTTATCTAATATTAATTTGTATTGATTGATGTATTTATTCAATATATTCCTTTATGTTTTACTTACGTCATGCTTGGATGCTTCCACCAGGAACTCTATGACTGACCTCTGTACAGACTCACTGGTGTCTCTGCGGATGACCAAACCATCTGAACACATCACTGTAATAGTCTGGATGTCATCGGGCTATTGAAAGGAATAAATAGTAATTATTAAATAGAATAATATTAATGTAAAATTGAGGCGTTAAGGAGACAATGAAATTTGGTGTTAATAGCGGAGATTAATAAATTGATTAAATCAGCAGATAATTGAAACAAAGTTTACAATTAGTTCAATATTTCTGTTTGAATTTGTATGATTTACTTCCTGCACAGTGAAGCAAAGTACGATAACAGTTGAGTGATTATTCTAATTTAATCAGATTAAAAGAAACTCAAAGAAAAACAAAGAAGTATATTAAAGAACAAGCAACATGATGACTTAACACGACTTCTACCGAGATACATTTCCTGGAATAATGAAATTAATCAGATCCAAATAAATGTATAAAGAGTTAAGAGCAAGATATTGAGAACAAGGAATGTGGAATATTGTTTTCTTTCCTGTAAGAATCATATCGTCTGTCACCGGAATATTCCATATACCAGAAGACAATATATGTTTATAACTCTCAAGGATGCTGGCATTTTATGATTACCTTTGGAAAAATGATCAACATCTCTAACCACTCACTGTTATGCATGTTACTAATAATAACAGTATCACAGGGAAATGTGAAAGCAACTAACATTATTATTACTTAAAATTACCAAATATTACAAACCTTCGTCCATGTACCAGTTGATAGATGAAGCAATCTGGCTTCACTGGATGATATGACTGTAAAAATATATGAAATATATAACATCAATAAATTATCATGGAAATAAATGACAAATCTAAACATTACATAAGATTCAATATTACTTTGTTTCACATACTTACAATGTTTACAGTCAGTAATGTCCCTGTACCAGAGGGGTCGAATATCATTTCTCTCTACTAATTAATTAATAAAAAAGTACTAGAAATTAAGTCACTAGTAATCCAACCAATAATTATATTCTCTTAGATACCTAACAATTCCTGCTTACTTCACAGTCCTTATTTTATAGGGTAACAATAATATATTAAGTAACTCAAAACAATAAATCTCTTAGATATACTTTTAATATGTGACTTGATAGAAAGCTCTTTTAAATCAGCTTAAGGAACATCAACGAAGGAACTTTTAGGAAGTTCAACCCCTCCCCCCCCCCATCCACCCTACACCCACACAGGACTACTTTCCTCTCTTGTCACAAATATGTGAAACGTTACATTGAAAGCAATCTACTTTATCAATAATTCTTTTAATTCTTATGTAAACATCGTACCTTTAATATTCCTTGATCTTGATTCTTTTGGTATGATGTCTGGATTGATCGATGACGGCAGTTTACAGTTATCAAGCCTTCAAAGGTAAAGAAAATATATAAAAAAAGGAAAGTAAATATTTAATATTTATAAAATAAATAAAAATCTGATGTCATCACTGTAATAAATTACATTAAGGTCAATTATGGTAAAACAGCTGTTGACAAGTTATAAGTATCAGCCACTAGTTATGATGGTCAAACAACCCTTCCACCACCCCTCCTTACACCCCCCCCATTAACATTTTGATTATTTGATATTTTTAACTATTTCTATTTATTAATAAATGTTGCACAACTCTTGCAAATATTTTTCAATTTATTACAACTTATACTGTATTTTAAAATACACAATAGAAGTTTTCGTTTCCATGTACTTGAAATCTTCCCATCTTTCGTTTCAGTTTTTGAGTAATAATTTATCTTTATAAAGGTTTCTTGTAGTTTTATTTCGTTTATAAGTTTTAAGGTTATTTGTTTTCCTACTATACTGACCCCCCCCCCCCTCCCCATCCACCAACTCACCTTGTTACATCCTAATGTGTGGAAAAGCCTAACGATGTGCTGTAAACTGCACAATCAGTAATGAAATAAAATGTTAACATATTTCCCAGTTTAAAGCGAATTCCAAATATGGCAACATTTCAAACCGTCTCAACTCAAGACGTGTACATTCAACTAAAATAAAAAATATCACTGCCCAATACCATTACCTTATCCCCTCCTATATACCCCATACGCTAACCCTCTGACTACCCATCCTCCCCCTTTTACCCACAAATTATCAGTCAAGGCCTGTCACGATGTTTTTCCCTCACCATAGTTCCTTGAATATTGGTGACTTTATTCCATAGTTTATTAATCCGATCACTCCTTCCTCTGTAAATTCTTGTTCCAGTCTTCCTTCATTGATGGATATCTTCTCTACTGATGATAGGCTCGATAAACTAAGACCGGACTCAAGTCTGATATCTTCACCATTAAATCCCCTGAAGGACCATTCTAGGTATAGATGAGATATTGGAATCTGATGAATAGGAAAGAAAGATCACAGTTAACTTATCTTATAGTTCATCCATGATGGATAAATACACAGGACGATTATCCAAAGTATGCAAGTATGCAAAACGCATACAAAATCTATAAAATCAATCATTAATTCTACACAGAATTGTCTGTGATTTCATATATTTTCAATTTTCATAATATTGGGAACTTTATTTCATTTAAATTATTAAAAAAAAAGAAGAAGAGTGGTGCCTTATTAAAACTTGTTGCCAAACGTACCAATAAAAAACCCTGATATAATGATGAATTAATTAAAATAAAATTTGTAAGCTGCCGAAATTCAGCTAAAAGTAACAACAGTATCTTAAATATTTACATTTTGTCTGTAATATTATATTTAGCACATACATTTGGTATTTCTGTAGTTTTCATAATCTATGCTATTGTTTCATTCCTGTCAGCCAGTGCATTAATTCCTACAGCATACACTAGCGGAGACTCGACAACGTTCCTGCCGTGAGTGGCCGACTGCAAAGGAGTTTACGTCCCGCGAGATAGAGCGCTTCTCGATACGTGTGTTTATCGTATAGGCCTATACCCTACTTGCAATCAATTTCGTAATAATAAAAATAGAAATCATTTCTAATCATTGTAATTACGCAAGGATAACATAGCCTAGGGCTACATTAATTACGTCGTACATCTGTAAGACTTTCATTCGCCAGCCGACCGACAAAACCAGTAGCGTATGCAGATAGCCGACCCGGTTTGAAATAACATAGCCAAAGCCTACACAGTATGAACGAAGCCAGCGTAATATCTTATTAAAGTGTAATTTTATAAACTCATTTGAGTTTAACTTTCCCATTTAATTTTCCCTACCCCCAAATTTGACACCGTTTACCTGTAATCTTTTGATCTCTCACTTTTGACCTACTGTAAGCCTAGGTCTCGCCTAGGCCCTAGATCCGTTAGAAGCATCCATCCTTACTGCTACCAACTTTACCTCATTTGTCTATTTAGGCCCACACTCTACAGTATATAATTTATTTAGGATAACGTTGGAAGCTAATCTTATGACTGAGACAATAATTAAATCAAAATTAAAAGGCTGACGGAGGATATACAGGCTATATAGCCTATATTGCTATATTCTAAGCTCTTACTTTTCCCGGTAAGAGAATCTTATACTAACCGTAGCTAACGGTTAAAGTAGGCTATAACGTTACATTACGAAGGCTAACACGTACATTGATAATGAAACACTTGATACCGTGAATGTAACGCGGACACTGTCCGGTAACATGTGCCGTGTTTAAGACGTAGCTTAGGCCTACGCGTGTGAAATGTATTTGATCACAAACTGTTTGCTTCTTTTTATTTTCCTTAAAAAACTAAGGTTATTTATTATATTATACCTAGCCTACATTTTTTTTACAACTAACGTTAGGCTACAACGTCAACCAAGAGGCCTGAGTAAAACGCCAATAATGATTAACGCTGTCTGTGCAAACGAGTAGAAATTTATACTGGCCACTAATACATATGTAACGGTCTCAAATAAAACAGAAATAAAAATTGATTCATTCAATTGATGAGCTAGATACATGCTATTATTTTGTCTGGCTAGAAGTTGTCTAACAAACTGAACACACAAAAGAAAGTTTACCAACACTAACAGATTACCGGATGTCTATGTTTGAGTACACATAGGCCCTAGCCTAGGCCTAATTGTTCTTTTGTGCGTTCAACAAGCTCATTTTTTAGATCTAATTTCTGGTTTATCATCTAACTGTTTCATGTAATTTCTACTCTGCTGACGTTTCTATATTGTTTTACTTCTTTAGGCTCCAATTTCAACAAACGTAAGCTAAGTGTCTAGGCCTAGGCTAAAACAGTCATTTCAGAAAGGCAAGGTTACATAAGAAGTAATACCTTCTAAATTCATGCAACGACAAATCTTACATAAAAGACAAAATCTCTCAAGCATGCCTAGGCCTATAGTTGTTGACGTTAAATAGGCCTGTAATTACCGTAAGTCAATATAAGAAAACAGCAGCAAACCATACGCGGTGTAAGTCCATTAGCATTCATATCGTATAATGATAAACATGTATATGTGTACGTGTAACTAGTAACGAACTGAATCTCCACACTGCAGAGTGTACGTACGTACTTTTACGTGACCCGCCCCGCGGGAATCTATACGTAAGTCTTCGTGCGCAGATGGTCGTACACTGTGCGGCTGTGTTTGATTTTGAGAACAGGTGTTTTGTTGTTTGAGTGTAACGGTGAAAGGAAGCTTCCAGATGTTTTAAATTGTTTAGGCCAGGGGCGTATCCAGGGGGGGCGCAACAGGCGCGCGCCCCCCCCCCCCCTATTGGCCGTCACCCCAAAAAAAAAAAGTTTAGCAAAAAAAAAAAAAAAAAATTGATGACGACCTTTATGTGAGATGTCTGTGATCGCTCAACCCCCCCCCTCCCCTTCCCGTATGATTTATTTTTTGTTTGCCAAAAAAAGGTTCTGGCGAAGTTCGGCGGCATAATAATTTTAGAAACATAGATGGTAATTGTGTTTGTATTATCACTATAAACACTAAATGACATGCCAGCCATACTAAATTGTGCATTTTGTGTCCATATTTACTGGAAATGTTGCTTATTATTAAGGTCGAAAAATGGATCACATATGGCCATGGGCGGCGATCCTGGGTGGAGGGGGGATATATCCCCCCATGAAAATGGGTGGAGGGGATGTAATGCACCATATCCCCCCCCCCACCAAATGCCAGGGATAAGAATATTTTCATGCCTACATTTATGCATCTTCAGGCGCGTATCCAGGATTTTCAAACCCGGGGGGCGCGAATTACTATCTAAGCGGAGCGCCACCATCGGTTGGCGCGCAGCGTACAAGAAAATTTCTTGTTTTGAACCCCCCCAGATCACCGGAAACGGCACTTCTCGGGCTTGAAATGACCAACCAGATGTACACTTTTTGCCTGAGAACCAAGTATTTCCTAATAGTTTTTTTTTTTCCATCCATAACCTTTTTGAAGATTGTCAACCCGGCACACATCATGTTCGACCTGATCGCATCTCCTGTGGGTCTTTGCTTTTGTAGGTGATTCTACGTCGCGGCCCACAATACCCGTCAGCCCCACTTTTCAAGGTTTTAAGCCCCAAATTTGTTCAGAATTTGAAAATTCACATTTCTCGTGAATAAACTCACTTCAAAACATACCCATAATGTTGTACAAAATTTCATCTATGGACAACCAATATAGAAAAAACTTCCCTCAACCCCTAACAGACCGGTCAAAATTGCACGAGTAGCGGGAAGTGTGATGTAGAATCTTGGTCAGAAATTTTCGAAAATTCAGACACAGTTACTTTATTGGTGTACAAATATTAAAACCTGTTATAACGGCTATTATGAAACTTGGTTGAAGGAAATGAAAAAATAGCAGATATTTCCGAAACCGAACACTACACACATAGGCGTAGGAGGCGCGGCGGCAGTGGCGGAGCTAGGGGTATTGGTCAGGAGTGGCGAGAATGGTCTGAAGGGCGCTTTCGACACTATCTAAGCGGAGCGCCACCACTGGTTGGCGCGTAGCGTACAGAAAATTTTTGAGTAAAGATACTCCCTAGATCACCGGAAATGACCCTTTCCGGGCCTTGCTAATTTGCAGATAACGAAGAATAAATAGGTGTCATCGCCATTTTGTCAGAAAATTACAGTACACCAACAAAATGTGACAAATGTCAATAAGTAGATGAGAGCGCAATAAAAAAGTCAATAATCTAGAATAAGTAAAAAGTGGTAAAGAGCTGAAAAAGGCGCCAGCAGTCCATTTGAGTCGATCAGGGGGCATCCGCCCCCTGATCATATGGACGCTCCGCCACTGCGCGGCGGGGGCGCAGGCCCTAATTCGCCATTACTAATGTAAAAGAGAGTTTTGACATAATTGGACCTCCTTGCTTTTTATACATCTACATGAGACATGTCGTTGTTTACATTAGCATCTGGCGGTATACTGCGCAATTTTAACGGACCGTACGGTACATGATGGCATGCGATGTAATAACCGATGCTTGCTTATATGATATTGTCACTCACACGTTGAACGCGCGCTTCGCGCGCGAAAATTTTTGGTTATTTTTTTAGGCAAGTCGGACAGTTTTGAGGCTTTTCATCCTGGAACGCCATTTTCATGTTCACTGATATGATGTGATATCTGCTGTTTGCGTTACAAATTCGAACAGGCGCGTAGCGAGGAATTTGGGAGGGGCGAAGCCTGTAGGCAAATTATCTAAGCGTAGCGCCACCATAGGTTGGCGCGAAGCGTACAAGCAAATTTTGGCCGAAAATGTCTCCCAGATCGCTGGAAATGACACTTCCCAGGCCTTGTAAGTTGCCTCTAAGCACTTTCTATTTTGAAATTACTTAGCGATATCATTTAAAAAAAAATGCTGAATGGGGGGGGGGCAGGCGGTCGCCCCCATCCCAAAATGCGTCATGTTCCCCGACGACACGGTCGAGTTCGAGACCAGCCACAGTTGGATTCATAGCACAATTCTACACACGCGTTATGATAGACCATATATAGTATACATATAGATCATTAGTGAGAGAGGAAACTGGAAACGTCAAAAAATGAAGTTGTCGGTGTAAGGGGTAGGGTGAGTCACACTTTTACGAAATCATTGATCCGTCACTGGCTACCCTTCAGCGCTGTAATGATGTCACTGTTCTTCTTTCTCTTCCCGGTGTCTTCGTGTTTTGCTTTTACTCCCTCTTTTTCTCCTTTTTCTCTCTTTCTTCTTTTTCTTTTCCCTTCTTTCCTCTCCTCCTCCTCTTTTTTCCCCTCTTTTTTCCTTTTTTCTTCTCTTTTTTCTCTTCTCTTTTTCTTACCCGGGAGGCGCGCGCCCCCAACACCCCCCCCTGGATACGCACCTGATCTTCGTTAATGTACGGCTCTTTTTTAGCTTCATTTCTCGCCTACCATAAACGCAGTGCGATCTTTTCAAATAAAGCGTCTTTATAAAGCAAAAATAGTTGACTGTAGGCTTCATTGGCCCTATAACAACAAAATGTATTATTGCGCCCACGGTATTGATATAGTACATATATGCACCCTCATAGTATTCATATAGGCCCTATAGTAGGCCTACACACGTACATGTTCCCTCGAACAGCTGAGAATCTCATGTAACCAGGGTAATGCTTAATACACGTTTCACCTGGATGCCCTAGCAATCGGTACCTAGGAATGTAACTATGTGTAATTGTGTATTGCATGTGTATAGGCCTATAATAGCCTGCATGAGGCCATTTTCTTCATCGAATAATATAACAGAGCTCTCGAACATTCTAACGTTGCGCCTGAAACAAGATTGACAGGGGCAATTTTCCCAAAATAACACCCGAAATTAAAAAAAAAAGTATTTTGGATCCTGATTATGAGATATTTCAGACATGACATCCCTATTTTAAAGTTGGGTATATGCCGCTTGGAAACCTCGGGAAGTGCCGTTTCCGGCCATCTAGAGGGTTTGTTAATCCCAAAATTTTCTTGTACGCTTCGCGCCAACCAATGGTGGCGCTACGCTTAGATAGTCAACAAGGTCATATCCCCCCCCCCCCCCCACTCGGAAGTACGGATCGCCGCCCATGCATGTGACACCATTTTGCATTTCAGCCCTTCTTTGAAGGCAAAAATTGTACACCCCTCCCCTTAGACCCATCCCCCAGGACGGCGATCATTCATGCCTGGCGCCCCCCCCCCCCCTATTGGAAAATCCTGGATACGCCCCTGTAGGCTTTGGCTATTCTTCTGCAAACATTCCTTCCACTGTAACAAATTACATGAACCTTCTGTAAATCATTAAATTAGCCAATATTAGATGGAAAAAAACAAATAAATTTCCTTTTTAATCTGAAATAAAGAAATAAATTGGCGCTTACGTAAATAGGCATATTCAAATACTGGAATATATCGACTGGTCGTGCAAACAGAGGGCGCACTTCCTAAACAAATGTTACAGACGAGGGTGTCGAGTGAAGACTATGGATATATCGGAACGATTACCTTCATGGTAGATTTATATTTCCTTACAGTTTGCAGGGTTCCAACTCTTTGCTAAGTAATGATACTTCTGAAACGTTTGGAGATATATGATCGGTCACCTACCGTGTTTGTTACATAGTATACCATACATTAAGGAAAGTGTCATCAGGTTAATTATAATATTTCTTAGGCAAATGATGACGTCACTATGTCATATCAAGGTGTATATTATTTGTGTGTCGTGGGGTGTGTAACTAGTGAAAACAGTGATATTTTCGGCTGCGTATAAAGGGAGATTGTGTCACATTTGTGTTAATCACTTCCTACTCAGACACTGACTCTGTTAATAAATAACATTTAATCATCTCGGTCAAATTTGTAGCCTTAGATGTAATATAATATTCGTTGCTTATAATGGACACGTGGTACTACAAGTATCGTTATATGAATGGTTAGTGTTGCCTATATATATGTTTTCATTTAAAGTGACAAACAATTTAATTGATAAATAATCTAAAAAATTACAATGATCTAATAAACTTGAATATTTATATGGCTGTGTTGAATTATAAGTGACTTACGTTGTGAGTTGATGCAATTTGAAGGAGCAATATTGTAGACATCTGGAGTTGTTTACTATCAGTTTCCCTTAGATACACAATACTCGAACACAGACGTCGTAAACTGCTTTGATCCTTAGACTGGAAATGAAGATAGAAGCGTCTTGAAATGAATAATATAGAACCAACTTCAAGTTATAATATTTCAAAATTGCTCCCTTGAGTATCGCAATTTCACATAATATTAACTGTAGATGAATGCTGTGAGGGGGAACTGATAATTCCGCCAGTATTGTATGCTTAAGTGAACTTAAATTAAATAAGAACTTTGACTTTTGACTTGTAGACTCTGCTCTATGGTAGCGATTTGATTTTAAGCAATGGGTTGGGGGGGGGGTTGCAATGTCATTTCTGGTAAGGAGTCTAAGGGGAGGAAGATACCCTTCCCTTGAGAAAACTTTAGTTTAAGGTGATAATATTCAAACTGGTGCTACCACCGGTCACGGACCGTAATTAAAGTTAACGATTGTATTTATATGAGTCTTATTGACACCATATATGCTCTATACACTCTGTTACGTATTGACGTTTTAGGGCTGTAGGGGGAGATGACAATAAAATTATGTTACTATACTTGTTTTGTGGGAGGGTCTGAAATCGACACTGAGTTAAATTGACACCATATTTCAAATGGATGTTGATCGAAATCGACACCGAGTTAAATTGAGCAACAAAAATAAGAAAATGAGCAACTTGGTTGATAATAAGTACTGTTCATTGTTCTTGGATAGGAGTACAGGACCCCCAGAAGATGAAACACGTTTAGATAGTTCTTGTTCTTGTTCGCCTAAGTTGCAAGTTTGGATCACAAATACATGTCAGGAAGAGACATTACACTCATATGTTTTGCTGCAATATATTCCTTGTATTAGTGTAGCTATTGTAGCGAAAATCTACTGGTAACTCCTGTTGTACGATTTGCCCCTCGTATGTTTAATTTAAACGTCCATTGAGCTCCGCAGAGACAGCAGCCTATTTTTAGAGCCAGGTCGCACAACGGCTATTTAATAGTTTTTATCATTCAACTTGTGTTTTCAACACTGTTTTTAGTGTTCTCCTGTACTTGGTTCGGACAGGCAAACTACCGGGTGTGTCGGTCGACCCCATTGGTCACGGCAAACTGTAGGACTGTAAGGGTAGTCTCTAATTGGCCAGGAAGGATTGGCCTGCATTTTGTGTCGATTAGGTGCGTTACGAGAAAGTGTATGATAGCTCGCACGGCGTATGATAGAAACAGCACAAGCGATTTTCATAAATCAAAAGAGATATATGTTTTTTTTTTTTTCATAGCGCTGTACAGATACCTTTGCTGCCCGACGCCTGCGGATTACCAGACGCCTGCGGATTACCCAACACATGCACTGCCCGAGACCTGTACAGCACCGATACCTGCGCTGCCCAAAACCTGCGCAGTGCCCGAGAACTGTGCAATTCCCGTCCCCTGCGGTGCGCGATTGTTGGGCTGCTACAGTCGTGAATGGTGCCCGCCTCTAGCGCGGCGATGTGTTGCATATGTGCAGTGTATTATATAGTGTAAAGATCAAGTTGAGAATTACATGTCTATTAAACCTTGCACGTTCAATGTCTGCTGTCCGGTTTAACGTCTTATTTTGTACCATCCCCTTTCCTTACCTTCCCCGCCACTTCCGTTGGTTCCGGGACAGGGAGTTCCCCAAACAAGGACGTTGGCAGCGTTACCCTATCTTAACCTACCACAGACATGCATTCGTTAAATTCCAATTTCTAGTGATTCCAGTTTTGACCACGGTTCAGAATTTTGTTAGCCTAATGTTATCAACAGAAAGAGAAAAGGGGACGTAACCCAGAATGCCCCAGTCTTGCTTTACAGCAGCGGACTGGGGAGGGGAGGACTTGATGAAAAAAAATGGCCCATGACCGCTCTCCACTCTTTCGCCGGAACAGGTATCAAACATGATATGTATCAAAGCAGTGATTTGTAAACGTGCCAATAAGTTTGCCGTCCCAGTTTCGTGTACAAAAATATCCAAAGTAGAGGGGGGCTTTGGAATTAACGTAATTCGTAGAAAAGTGGTTGGTTATCATCCATAACATTTTTTGTTTCAAATTATGCAGCTATAGCATTGTTTAAATGTTCTAGTGATAAAGAAGCTTCCGATTTCGACAAGCGTGCGATTGCTGAAACAGTACGTATGTGTACACGTCTTCAATGTGGTTAATTTATATGTCAGTTACGGCATTTTATGTTTCTGTGTCTTTCCAACAAACATGGTTTTTCTATTCGAAATCAAATTCAATTAGTATTTTATTTTGTATGTTTTTATTGGCTATTTCCATGACAATCATTTACTTGACTGGTGAATTCCGTACAACTTACAATGTGCTATGGTACCGTCTGACAAGGTAGATGTTAATTGGATGATCTGTCATGGATTTATCAGGGTTTAAAGATTTCTCGCTAAAATAATGAAAAACGTACTCTGCGGACAGTATTGCACTCAAGAGAGTGGTAAACAACTTACTTCAAGTGTTGTGGCTTCCTTGGAGTTCGACACCCATTTACCTCTGGAAGAATCTAAATGGAAACCATGTTCAGTCGGTGTCCATGAAACTGGAAAGAAATATTATATAACGATTTTTTTCTTATAAATCAAGAACGTTAACATAAAAAAGGTATACATAATTACAAGGTAAATGTCAAATATTAATTTTCTTCGTTGACTTTTACAATATAATGATATAACCCTATTGATTATTCCACAGAGGATCACAAATTGCTTGTGATGAGTAACACATTTAGTTATTTCTATATTCTCACCTTGAATGTTACGTAACTTCGTAAGAGGAGAAAGAGAACCCACGAGAAGAGACAGAGGTAACAAACAATCAATGAATCTGTAAAATAAAACGTGATTTGTGGGAGGTGAATGTGTTAAATGATTAAGACATTGTAATGTTATCCAACATTTGTAAAGTAACTATAGTGTAAAGGTAGAGATGTATCTATCATTAAGTATTGAATACATAAATCGTTTAGCTAAAAGTTACCGTATATTCAAGAACACAGTTCCACAGTTTGCTGGTTGGTAATTTATCGTTCAGTGAGTTAACGTGAATATAAACATAACAGTAAGTGGTAAGTGATTACTTACGACAGTTTCTTCAGCCTTTGACATTGCACTGCATAGGATAACAATCCTACTACTTGGTCCTGGGTAAATTCTTTTCCCTTGTTCGTTTCAATTTGTAGTTCCTCTAAAGTAGACAGTACAGGCACACTATCTCCATTTTCCAGGATTATGTTACTTTGGTCTGCCGAGCTTAATGATGTTAGTCTGAGACTGGTAATCTTGATCTAAGGAAACACAATTTTGAAATTATTACACAACAGTACGCAGTCATGAGAACTATATGTTTTTTTTCATATGATTGTAAAATAATATTACAGTGTTACAAAAACAAAGAACATATTTTCTATGTTTTTGACTGACAGGATGGTACATGCTAACCCAATTGATTATATACAAAATTACAGAACTTTTAACCGGCGAAAAAAAGAAAAATAGAAGTGTGAGATATTGTCTTCGAATGTACGAAAGTAATAGAGACCGGAGTCCAACCAACCGTTATTATTAGTATGATTATTATATAATAATTCAGTTAGAAATACTTTTCGTTGCATAAGTAGCAGACCACACCCCCCCTCCCCCCCCCCAAAAAAAAAGGATAGTCGGATAATTTGTCGAAGTATATAGATTTGGTCTATCACGTGCAGCTTAGCTGTTGTAATAATGTTATTCTACACAAGCTGTATGGCATTTTTATCTAGCTATATATTTCAATTTACTCACGTCAGAAGTCAAAGATCCCTTTGAACCGAGATCCAGTTTGCCAAAGTTAAGATCTATCGGAAATGAGTAATCCCAAAAGACAGAAGATAAACATAAGAAATAAGAAAGTGTTATTGGTTTTGTTATCATAAAATCAAGGTTTAAAGCAAGTTATATTATACTCTTCATGGTTTATTGGTTACGTCTTCAATTGTGGCATATAAGTTAATTGATATGGATGTTTCAAGTGTGCTGGTACGGCAATTGTACATTGTATCCATTTTCAAACCTAGAAGAGGATGTGTAATATATATATGTTTGACATTATACCTGAAGTGTTCTTCAGAATCATACACTTACCTTCTGGTTCCTGTAAAGACTGATCATCACCTGTACACCGTTTCCCTGTATGAAGCTCGAACAATGTTTGCACCTTTTTCTGTATCCCATGGAGGTTACGTACTTTCAAAGCATGCAGAAGAGTCGTGATATCCGTCTCTGTTACTTGCCCTCTCTCCTCCATATAGCGAACCATAAAGTGATTACGACTAATTTCATTTTGCAGCAAATCGATTTGGGCCGGCGGGTATCCAAAGAAGGTTGCAAGTTGCAAAATACTGTCCTTAGTTAGGATATCACCTAATTCAGCTTTAAAGCTACCAAAACCTGGTAAAATAAACAATAACAAGAATACTTCACTTGTCACATATTCCGGATCAGGTGTAAGGGGCCTTATTATTACTTCATAAACAATACACTCCACATGTATTAAATTTAAGTAAAATACATATTAATTCACGAATGAGAAGAGAATGGTATAACTAACCATATGTAGGCCAAAAATGAAGAAACAAACGGATCTGTGCAGATTGAATAGCAGTCTAAGAGACTGTGTATAGTATAGATGATAGTGAATGCTAAGCATAACCCATGGAACGTATATTCCAGATGTTAGTGTGTATCTTGTTCAAAGAGATGTCGTTTGAACCCATATCAGAAGATCCGAAAGAGCAATCGCACCCCCCCCCCCTCATTGATGTTACTTTGCTGATGTGTAATATCCAATTGCTATTCAATATATTGACAATCGTACCTGTCGAACTCTTCTTCTTTGCTGTTTCTACCACATGCTTGAAATTGGTAGCCATCGTACCTATGAAAATTGTAATAATGTAGCGTTAGTATTTACTGCTAATTAGATAAATAGCAGTAAAATTTTAAATATAGCTATCATAGTTGTATATAATTTTGAACTGATGTGTTAGTTCAATGGAAACATTTACGACCTTCCAAACGATGCTGAAAATGTGTTTAAGCAGCATGAAATAATTTAATATCAGAGTATTAACCAAAGAGGATTGAAGTTAAATATCACAGGAAATATATTTGCTCAAAATGGTTTGTTGAGGTTAAGAGATGAAACTGGTGTTAAAAACTTCAAATTGAGCAAATTATGTTGCTGCTTTGTTGCTTAACAGGTCCAAAAGAATAACGAGTAACCAATGATCCTTCGTTTTACAATCATCATCATCATAACCATAACCATAGTCGTCGTCGTCGTCGTCGTCGTCGTCGTCGTCGTCGTCGTCGTCACCACCCCCACCACCATCATCGTCATTATCATCACCACCATCACGATAACCACCATCATCACCATAACCACCACTATCACCATCATCACCGCCATTAAAACCACCAGCACCAGCACCAGTACCATCACCACCATCACTTTCACATCCTCATTGTCATTCTCATCATACTCATCATACTCTTCCTAATCATACTCATCCGCATCCTCATCGTACTCATCACCAATTTATCCTCCTTCTCATCATCATCCTTATCCTCCTCATTCTCATCATCATCCTCTCCTTTCCCATCCACCACATCTCCTCCGCACCCTCCTCGTCCATCTCATGATCACCATCATTATGATTATTATCATCATCCTTTTTATTATGATCATCATCCCCATCATCATCCTTACCTTTCCCATCCACCTCATTCCCCTCCTCATCCTCCTCGTCCATCTCATCATCACCATCATTGTGATTATCATCATCATCATTGCTATTATGATCATCATCATCATCAACTCCATCATCATCCACATCATCATCATCCCCATCATCATCCTCACCTTTCCCATTACCTCATTCCCCTCCTCATCCTCCTCGTCCATCTCATCCTCACCATCATTGTGATTATGATCATCATCATTGCTATTATGATCATCATCATCATCATCATCATCATCATCATCATCATCATCATCATCATCATCATCATCATCATCATCATCATCATCATCATCATCATCATCATCATCATCATCATCATCATCATCATCATCATCATCATCATCATCATCATCATCATCATCATCATCATCATCATCATCACCACAACCAAAACAACCACCACCATCACCACCCCCACCACCATCATCGTCATTATCATCACCACCATCACGATAACCACCACCATCACCATAACCACCACTATCACCATCATCACCGCCATTAAAACCACCAGCACCAGTACCATCACCACCATCACTTTCACCATCCTCATTGTCATTCTCATCATACTCATCCTCATCATACTCTTTCTAATCATACTCATACTCATCCGCATCCTCATCATACTCATCGTACTCATCATCAATTTATCCTCCTTCTCATCATCATCCTTACCTCCCCCAGCCACCTCATTCTCCTCCTCATCCTCCTAATTCATCTCATCATCACCATCAGTGTGATTATCATCATTATCATAATTAATATGATAATCACCATCTCTATCTCCATAATCATCATCATCATCATCATTACTATCATCTTATTTTACACAATTACCATACCGGTCTTATCCAGCAAATTATGTTGCTTCCCGCAAAAACACAGACACGCCGGCAAATTGAAGTTATTAGCCCCTAATGTGCTTTAAGGCTAATGTTCTTTATTCTCTTCCGTATTCAGATGTATAACAGCTTACTGTGCTACATAGCTACATAGCCAGCCATTCCATGAATTAGCCATGAATATTCATGTTGTCTCTTGGGGCTTATTTGTAATTTTGGAGGTTTGAATGTTAGTTAATAGGTTCAACAGTATATTTAAGAGAGATATATGGCTTTAATAAGCCAATATTATCATTGACTTACATTCATACCACATATCTACATATGTTTAGGGTGATCATGGTGTTTTGTTTTTTGTTGTTTTGGTAATCTATAGTCGTTTAATTTACTTACCAGAGTGAGAAAATAAAACAGGCTGATTCGTACCTTCTAAAAGCAAGCAATTACACTCACAAATAAAAATAAGCGCATAGTTCTCTTGTTTCTACACGTAACCTGGCTTGGGACTCTAGTTACCTCGGTAACGCAACTACCGGGGGCTGACAGTACTGCAGGAGGGGTTTAATTGTTTAATTTATTTACCAGAGTGAGAAAATAAACAGGCTGATTCCTACCTTCTAAAAGCAAGCAATTACACTCACAAATAAAAATGTGCGCATAGTTCTCTTGTTTCTACACGTAACCTGGCTTGGGACTCTAGTTACCTCGGTAACGCAACTACCGGGGGCTGACAGTACTGCAGGAGGGGTTTAATTGTTTAATTTATTTACCAGAGTGAGAAAATAAACAGGCTGATTCCTACCTTCTAAAAGCAAGCAATTACACTCACAAATAAAAATGTGCGCATAGTGATCTTGTTTCTACACGTAACCTGGCCTGGGTCTCTAGTTACCTCGGTAACGCAACTACTGGGAGCTGACAGTACTGCAGGAGGGGTAAAAGTACTGGACTTTTGACTATGCAGAGATGCTATGAAACCCAACATTACGATATATTGCCTCAACATTCACTGTTTGCTTATCTAATGGAGTATTGACATTGTTTTCCTCATGTACTACCCATCAATCATATAACAATACACCACATGACTAACACTTGTAACCACGATCATATCTCTCATATTGAAGGTCACTTTGTAAAGCTACGTGCACATACGTCATATGACAATGTAGGACATAGAAATGTCTTTGTTTGAACAAAGAAGCAAACTATTATCAGTTTTCAATTATTTGATCTTTATTTTTCATAGTGACGCAACATTTCTTTGTCAATATTTTGTTCCGATCGATTAGATCGTTTTATTTGTTGATACGATATGTATATTACTTAACGAGTAATAAATATGGTTCTTTAAATGTAGAATATTTTGGGCAAAAAAACAGTTTCTTACTACACAAATTGGTGAATCACGTGTAGTGGCTTGCATGTGTTATCATGTCAGCATATTTTCTTTAAAAGTTTGTTGATTTACACTTCAGATGTCACGATGTGTGAACATTTGTAATGTTCTTATATGATTTTTGCATTGAACATTTCATCACTATGCAACAGTTTGTTAAAACATTATTGGGGACAAACATATGTACATTTTATAGGGGAAAAAAGACAATTCTACTGCAACAATGATACACTAATTTTGCTGTTGACATATGTCAGCATAAAACATCACCAAATATTGAGCATGTGTATCTACACTAAGCATAATGCTACGAGGATGTGGTTATTAACCTAAAGATGCAAACAATTTACATCAATTGTGTTTGACAATATACTTCAGCCTCCGGAACATAGGAATAGTTATACGTAAATGGTGCAGATCTCTCCAAGAGAACACAATGCCAAACCTTTGTTGAAAAAGCAATGCCTATGAGTCTATTATTTGAGCACAAATGGCTGTCCCTGCTAAGCTCAGGAAAGCAGTGTTTGCATCTCCATCAGCCATACAACCGCTCAATATTGTTCTCCATCAAAGTTGGTGAGCATATTTACAAGTGACATCTGGAATGTTCAGCAGAACCAGTGTACTATCATCTCTAACTTCAAATTGCTGTTCAAGTTCTTACGGTTGTACAACAGACTGTATAAAACAACATTTGCCACTAGTTTTTCTTTTCTTTTCCTAAATACCCGTTACATTACATTGTATGCATACATGATTAGCCTATAGGCAACAATGGAACTTTCGACATCCACTTCCTTATTCCGCAATGGTTTCTCTAGTGCGCAATCACGGAACTCTGGTGAAACGGACAACCTACTAAACAGACGTATAAGAACGGGAATGAAAATACAGTGTTATATCACGTACATATTTTATATACATACGTTATATGCTTCACGATAATATACAAAGCTTATGCGTTAAGGAATTTAGTCAAACGCATGCACAATTATTTTGATTAAGAACCAGTACTAAATGGACTTCAAATGCCTCGAACTTCTTATTGTAATGGACTTGGCTTCCTCAGATTATGTTCTATTTAAGAATATTTATATATTTATGTATTTTCAAGACAATATTAAATTGTCCATAACCACTATACATACGACATCGAATCTTCATTATTTGTTCTCTCTCGGCAGAAAAAAAAAAAAAAACTACAAGATAGTTCCCTCTCTGCCGCTCTCCTTGAAAGAGGTCAAACTTAAGAGTGACAAAAGGGAACCTACTAGATACACAGTTTTCAACACGACCATAAGGTAACGAAAAATAAATATTTTTAATCAAATTGACACCTATTCAAAATTGGGATTGCAAGTAGCTACTTTCTATCCCAAACATTCCTAAAAATAATATAGGCCTACTTATGGTAGTTACGAATTGTGAAAGAAATCTTTGTGTCTGAGTTAATGGACTAGCCGTAATGCTAACAACTTCACCGCAATGTTATGACTCTAAAATAAAAACAAATGAGTTGTAGCCTACAATAATGAGTTGTAGCCTGCTGGACTGGTCTGTAACAAAGAGAGGTAAGTAACTTACAACTATAACTATTTTAATTCTGTGACCTACATGTAGGCAAACATATAGTATAAACAACGTTGCGCTAATTGGATTGATCTGATATTTAATTATGACTGGGCCTATACATGAAGTCATAAGTAACTTAGTTTGTACGTACACTTCAATTTGCCTGATCCAAACTTCTTATAAACCAAATTTAAAAACGGTTCCTTGGTATAAAATAATCACTATGGCTTTCAGCACACAGCTTTATAGTTGAAGTCATGCTACATTGTCTGTCATAATGCAGCATATGGTTTAGTGTAGAGCGCAAACCAGGAACAGAGTTTGTCCTTAAACAGTTATAGAATACTCATGCGATACATTTCTAACGTACACAGTATCGTAATAAGGTGAGTTCAATACTGTCTAACATGCACTGCCTGCTAAACTGGCGGAAGGATGCAATAAAGGTTAATCCAAACATCTTGTTATATATTTCTTAGATATACTCCTCGCACGGTCATTTCCTTTGCCGGAAATATCTACAAAATGTAAAAACTGATTGAATTTGGTTTCATTTTCTATTTTACACGCTGTAATTTATAAAAGGTTTCTAGAGTTGTAGCCATATGACAATATAGATATAGACATAGATGTAGGAATTGGGACTCACCCACCCCCCCCCCCCCCCCCTAACCCCTTCCAAAAAAGAACATATTTCAGTTGAAATTCGGACAATATGCTGATATTGTTTCGGGCATTGCCCAGAAAATTATCAATGATCTTGTTTGATGAGAGACATTCCTCAAATGCCTGTCGTGCTGACATGCCGACTAGGTATGGACAGTCCACTTACTATTTACGTAGGTCATTACATTAGTCATTGAGCTCTGTGCTATTGATATGTGGGCAAGATAGTCAAGTTAGTTGCCTGTCGTTATTGATGTGTGATGTGTTTAAAGATCAATTGCATATTAATAAACATGTTTCCGAAGATTAACAATGTTATTATGTTTAAAATAGCTATATGTATTGCCGGTAGAGGTGATGAAAAATGAATTTGGGTTGGAAGCACTAAGATAGGATGAGACAGGAATATCACAAAATGAAATCTTTGACAATAGCAAAGACGTGTATGGTAACAACGGTTTTCAAAACGTGACCTTTGGTCCAAATCCAGCTCTCACTACAAATTCCTTTATTTTGTTCAAAGTCTCCCGGTTAGTTTCCGTTATTCGTTTAATGTTATGAATATATATAGAATCTTTTCAGCAAGAGCTTGATCAATATTAGAGATATAATTATTGCAAAAAAGATTTTCAATGTCATTATCATTACATGTAAACGGGTTGATAAACCCGGGCAGAATCCGTTGTTTTGCTAATGATTTACTTAATAACTTCCCAAGTTTTCTCGAGGTCAGTCATATATGCACAGAAAATGTTTGTAAAGTTAGATTAATTGCTACACAAATACTGGTTGCCAACTTGCATTGTAGATGATGTATTTAAGATTGTTTGAAGGAGTGCCGTTGTGAAGGAATGATTTGTAGTTCGTATTTTTTTCTTCTTCTTTTGTAGTTATAGGACAAAGAATACCGACAGTAATCCATGGAACGACTTTCTGAGAACTCTTAATTATGTGACAATTAAGTGGATAATGATTGCCACAGAAATCCTTAATGGCATCAATGAAATAATTACATCAGGGTACGTGATTTCTATTAAATACCTCAAACTGTTTGGAGTCTGATATAATGTCCGATAGTTTCTGTAAAATAGATACAACTATGTATATAGAAACCATCACCACCACCTCTTTAATCCTAACTGCCAACATGTATGAAATTATAATTTGTTATTTTTTTAAAATACTAACTGGAGTTTTATTATTAACCCTGGTCTCAGTCACGACTACTACTGAGAAGGTAGAGTTATGAATATGAAATCACATTATGCCTACAAATATTATACATGAAACTAACAATAATGTTCTCATCAACATAACAGGAAGCACGACGAGTATGATTGTCTGTTTCGTTGAATACACTAAGTTAATCCACTGCTGTAATACAGAAATCCTCGATTGATTCGATTTCCTTTTTCATTTCCGTGATTTCTTGTGCAGATTAATCGAGCTTGCATTCCAGGTAATGATGTTTTTGCCCTGTTCTATGTTGTACCTGAGAAAGCGTTCCGACGTTTATCCGAAGCCTTACCAATGCCTGCTTGCAACATAACTTCAAGCTTAGGGTTTGAAAAAAATTTCGTGTTACCCCCCTCGTATGTTTTAGTTAAATGTCCACTGAGCTCCGCGGAGGCAACGACCTATTTTTAGAGCCAGGGGCACAACGGTTACGTAACAGATTTTGTTAGCATTATTGTAGTGCGCGTGCGCGCTACAATATTAGCATTACTTGCCAAGTGAACAAACCTACATGACTGGACGTTACAGATTTAAGTTTCATAGAGTATCTGTATATTTGCAGTTTCAGAGGCTAGCTGCGTAGGCAAAATATTCTAAGCCTGTCATGGCGCTCACAGGCGCCCTCACTAGTACCCACATGACTAGACGTTGCAACCTAAACGTTCATATAGTCTCTGTACAATTACACTTTCATAGACTAGCTGCGTAGGCAACTCATGCTGAGCCTGTCACGGCGCTCCGCCACTGCTCCTTGTACGCTTTGTAAATTAGTGTCAACGGAAGACCTCACATATCATTTAACATACATTGTAACCAAGAATAAATTGTTACTTGTGAATAAGGCTTTCATCTGGATGCAATTCCACTACAATAGGGCCACAAAAAATGACATTGCGATAAGGTTTATGTTAAATTTTAAATGAAATGATACATTTAATACGCAGTTGAGGGTTCGGGACTGTACATCTTGTACAGGTACCATTGCTATCGGCGTTAAAGCCTGGAGAATGCAGCTAGCTAACCAGATATATTATACAGTACAGCCGATAGTATTTTCGTGTCCATTTTTCATTAGTATTGCGTTTAATCTTTCGACACTCGATAGTCTAAAGGTAACACAAAGCCCATGAGGGCAAAAAGTCACTTTTAGCTTTTTGCCCGGATGGCTCTGGCATGCGGGCAAAAATCCCTTATTGCCAGTATGTACCGATGGCTGCATACTGAATATGTATCATATAATATATAACTTACACATCCTGTCCTATAACTGTATGTATCATGTATCCTGTAATATGTAACTTACACTCTACCGGTGTCGGAGGTCATCTAATGGTATTGTTATGAAGTGATGTTATACCTCCTTTAAGCTCCTATAAAACTCCTGCAAGTTTTATAACATTTGAACAGAGCATGGATCGCATGCCCCATTACGTGTGATCCCAAACTTTGCAACTTCTTAGCAGTTCTAGAAAAGGAATCACCCGGTACGCTTAATCAGTATATTACGGCCAAATAATTTATACTTTTAATCAGTAATTTAAGGTAATTTTACAGCGTTCATTTGAACATTTCATAGTAACAGAGATCATATTTAAATCAACAGTCCATTTTAATCATTTATTTGGGTGGAGCTTCTTGGAGCTAGGTTCTGGACATAGCCAACCAAACAATTGCCCCTAGAGGCAACGAGAAAGTATCATCTCTACTATGCTACAACCGACATTTGCACATTACAGCATGTACCATATAATACATAACTTACACGTCCTGTCCTATAACTACATGTAACATGTAATGCGTAACTTACACTAGCAGTACATGTCCTCTAACTGTGTAACTTAAACTACTGGTACCTTGTTCCTCACTGCATGTACTATATCATACATAACTTACAATATACAAACACCCGATGTTCTCTTATGTTCAGGAATACATATCATATAATACCAGTATCTGTCCTGTAACAGTATGTACTGTATAATACATAAATTACACTTCCTCTCCTCGAACTGTATGTGTCTTAATACTAAATAGGCCTGCATTACTTACTGTATTCTAGTCCTATTACCGTTAGTACCACAACGTACACATATTCTACACTGCCAACGCATGTACAATGATATATATATATATATATATATATATATATATATATATATATATATATATATATATATATATATATATATATATATATATATACATATATATATATATATATATACATATATATATATATATATATATATATATATATATATATATATATATATATATATATATATATATATATATATATATATTACTTAAAGCTGTAGGTAATAACGTTCAATAACAGAATCTTAACCTTACTAAAATTAGAAAAATAAACTAGGAAATTGGCAATAAAACCGTTAAGTTTATGGAAAACCAAGCTCATGAAGTAGTTGGAAATATTCATGTATCATGTCTCTTTCAGACTTCCTAGATAACACCTGAACACTAATTGGTTAAGAAATATCAATGTGAACGATACTAGTATAATAAAGCCTAACCTTGTTTGTGAAATTTCCGGAATCTACTCTTGTAAATTGGAGAGTTCATAGTTTCGAAGAATTATAACCAGTGGCGTATCAGGACTATTTTGTCAGGGGCACTGCTGGGGCACCAATGAATTTTAGAGGGGCAACAAATTTATTCACCAATAGTGAAAGTTCATGGTATTTTAGTGCCTTAATGGTGAAACTGGGGTCATTGTAATATTGTATGGGGTTGTCCCCCCCCCCCCAACCTACACTATTTCACTGTCCTATCTGTATGTACCTTTAATACAATTTAACTGTCCAGTATATGTTGGTATAGGAACAAAACAAGTGTCTTCAGCAGATGTGAAACACTAGCAAGCACAGCTAAAAAGTCAAATAAATACTGAGTCTAATAATGCAGACATATTTGGTTATGGGGTGAAAGTAATCCTTTACAACACTACGAATTACACTAAATGTCTGTCAAAACACGTAACCGACTGCGCTAACGTTGAACTCTTAATTAAATCGATGTATTACTTCTCTAGTTACAGTACAATGAAACATAGTCACGGGTTTTATGAACAATGCAATATATTACAAGCACAAAAGGCTCCATGCAACAGTTCTCTTGTATAACTGTAACTTAATAAATGAATATATGTTGTAATAAAGCAGTTGTAGTCAAACAAATTTATGAAATGAAATGTTCTTCATAGAACAATACGATGACTATACAATATTTAACAGTTTCATATGGATACATAAGTAAGATACATGTTGAATCACGATATAAATGAAATTTGCTACGTCACGGCCATTTAGCATCATTATTGTTGATTTGAAATCAAACAGCTTCTCTTGCTATGTACAACATAGACTGGTCATACGAATCAAACCTACTTGTTACGTTACCGGTAGAAAGTAACGTCATCTCGCTCTGCAGTCTGATACTGGGAATTATTGTGTTTATAAAAACTGCATTGCAAGAAATGTATTTCGTTTTCGTTGATGGTCAGTTTTATCTTACTTCTACCCAATTTTCTCCCTTGAAAGTATTCGTTTACTTTCCAGACTCTAACATTTAACATTACAATATGGCGGAACGGTTCCTTTTGCTTATTCCTATTACGATGAGACACAATGTAATCCACGTACATACAGTATGTACTGAAAGAACATGTATCCATTTCTTCCTGTAGAATCGAAGTATTACAATCCCTGAACAGATAGTTTCCTGTTTTGAGAGCTTCCGTATCAAGTTATATATAAAGCATGTAAAGTATGCACAGTCCTATGTTTAGAACATTTGCAAATTAATCAATACCTAGACTGATCCTCTTGATTTGATTCGATCACGAAAAGTTCTGACGATCATGATGTCAGAGAGTGTTCCATGATATTATTGATGTAGTTGTGTAAGTATATTTAGTGTTGTTATCGAGCCCCATCCCTCCTCTTTATTTGCCGTGAAGGGGGTATAGCAGTTTGTACAATGATTTATGGTATTGTGTAATTCAGTTGTATTTATCTTCAAGTGGGAAGTACCGCTATTTCCACCTTCCACCTTCTTCACGGTTGTCACTCTCGGTAACCACGCGATTCTCCACCCGAGAAATGGTAATATGATATTACCCACACGGCGTATTATAAACGCAGAAATAACCAGGTGCGTATCCAGGGGGGGGGGCGTTGGGGGCGCGCGCCCCCCGGGTAAGAAAAAGAGGAGAGAAAAAAAGAGAAGAAAAAAGGAAAAAAGAGGGGAAAAAGAGGAGGAGGAGAGGAAGGAAGGGAAAAGAAAAAGAAGAAAGAGAGAGGAAGGAGAAAAGGAGGGAGTAAAAGAAAAACGCGAAGACACCGGGAAGAGAAAGAGGAACAGTGACATCATTACAGCGCTGAAGGGTAGCCAGTGACGGATCAATGATTTCGTAAAAGTGTGCCTCACCCTACCCCTTACACCGACAACTCCATTTTTTGACGTTTCCATTTTCCTCTCTCACTAATGATCTATATATATACTATATATGGTCTATCATAACGCGTGTGTAGAATTGTGCTATGAAACCAACTATGGCTGGTCTCGAACTCGACCGTGTCGTCGGGGAACATGACGCATTTTGGGATGGGGGCGACCGCCCCCCCCCATTCAGCATTTTTTTAAATGATATCGCTAAGTAATTTCAAAATAGAAAGTGCTTAGATGCAACTTACAAGGCCTGGGAGGGTCATTTCCAGCGATCTGGGAGACATTTTCGGCCAAAATTTGCTTGTACGCTTCGCGCTGACAAATGGTCCTGGGCAGTGCCATTTCCAGCGATCTGGGAGGCATTTTCTGCCAACATTTTCTTGTACGCTTCGCGCCAACCTATGGTGGCGCTACGCTTAGATAATTTGCCTACAGGCTTCGCCCCTCCCTTGGCAAATTCCTCGCTACGCGCCTGTTCGAATTTGTAAAGCAAACAGCAGATATCACATCATATCAGTGAGCATGAAAATGGCGTTCCAGGATGAAAATCCTCAAAACTGTCCGACTTTCCTGAAAAAATAACCAAAATTTTTCGCGTTCAACGTGTCAATGTCAATATCATATAAGCAAGCATCGGTTATTACATCGCATGCCATCATGTACCGTACGGTCCGTTCAAATTGCGCAGTATACCGAGGGATGCTAATGTAAACAACGACATGTCTCATGTAGATGTATAAAAAGCATGGAGGTCCAATTATGTCAAAAGTTTCTTTTACATTAGTAATGGCGAATGAGGGGCTGCACCCCCGCCGCGCAGTTGCGGAGCGTCCATACGGTCAGGGGGGCGGCGAATGCCCCCCCCCCCCTGACGGACTCAAATGGACTGCTGGCGCCTTTTTCAGCTCTTTACCACTTTTTACTTATTCTAGATTATTGACTTTTTCATTGCGCTCTCATCTACTTATTGACATTTGTCACATTTTGTTGGTGTAATTTGGCGATGACACCCTATTCTTCGTTTATCTGCAAATTAGCCAGGCCCTGAAAGGGTCATTTCCGGCGATCTAGGGAGTATCTTTACTCAAAAATTGTCTGCGCGCTACGCGCCAACCAGTGGTGGCGCTCCGCTTAGATAGTGTCGAAAGCGCCCCTACAGACCATTCTCGCCCCTCCTGACCAATACCCCTAGCTTCGCCACTGCCGCCGCGCCTCCTACGCCTATGTGTGTAGTGTTCGGTTGAAGGAAATATCTGCTATTTTTTCATTTCCTTCAACCAAGTTTTATAATAGCCGTTATAACAGGTTTAATATTTGTACACCAATAAATTAACTGTGTCTGAATTTTCCAAAATTTCTGACCAACATTCTGCATCACACTTCCCTCTACTCGTGCAATTTTGACCGGTCACTTAGGGGTTGAAGGAAGTTTTTGTACAACATTATGGGTATGTTTTGAAGTGAGTTTATTCACGAGAAATGTGAATTTTCAAATTCTGAACAAATTTGGGGCTTAAAACCTTGAAAAGTTGGGCTGACGGGTATTGTGGGCGGCGACGTAGAATCACCTACAAAAGCAAAGACCCACAGGAGATGCGATCAGGTCGAACATGACGTGTGTCGGGTTGACAATATTCAAAAAGGTTATGGATGGAAAAAAAAAACTATTAGGAAATACTTGGTTCTCAGGCCAAAAGTGTACATCTGGTTGGTCATTTCAAGCCCGAAAAGTGCCGTTTCCGGTGATCTGGGGGGTATCAAAACCAGAAATTTTCTTGTACGCTGCGCGCCAACCGGTGGTGGCGCTCCGCTTAGATAGTAATTCGCGCCCCCCGGGTTAGAAAATCCTGGATACGCGCCTGATAACGTTATATTAAGTCGATGCAAAATGAAAGTGAATTGGTTGGATTCAAGCGCACAATCTGTGTATGACTACGAATGTAACCTTTATATCGATTGACCTTAAATTTCCGTCTTTTGTTTTAAATCGCGCTCAGACAACACTTACACAACTAACTTACTTCTCGAGAGTACCTAAACAATGTGATAAGGCAAGAAGGGAAGCGTTCAGATTGAATTCAACATGAAAGTAACTATTAAATACAGTTCTATTACGTTTATCAAATAACATCACGGGTTACACAAACAAATGTTCACCGGCATTCATAGCGAAAAGATGTTACTTACATTTTGTATTGGATAATGTACCTGAAGATCATTTAATCTGTTGAATTGTTGATTGTTTAACGAATATGATTTTCATTATTATTTTGATATCAAGAAAGCTACAGTAGATATTTTTGTTATAGAGAATGATCGTCTGCGTTAAAATATAAACCCAGCGACGTCCTAAGTTCCAGGCAAACATAAATCCTCAACTTTAAAAATTGATTATCACACTGCGAATATTAGTCGTAGGGGCAAAACAAATTTTCAGTACGTTAAGAAACTTCGTCAGAACATCATTGCAAGACTGGGTTATAACGACCACATTTAATGATATTTTATCCCCTTCAAATCTTTGCACAAATCATAAATGGTACCAGAATCTGAAATGTCGAAAGCTTTAATGAACACACATGCAAACAGATGCACTACAGGGGCACCTCCAGGAATTACTCATACCTATCAGCTCTAATGGACACACATGCAAACAAAGGCACTACAGGGGCACCTCTAGGCATTACTCATACCTGTCAGCTCTAATGGACACACATACAAATATAGGCACTACAGGGGCACCTATAGGCATTACTCATACCTATCAGCTCTAATGGACACACATGCGAGCTGAGGCGCTACAGGGGCACCTCTAGGCATTACTCATACCTGTCAGCTCTAATGGACAAACATGCAAATATAGGCACTACCGGGGCACCTCTAGGCATTACTCATACATGTCAGCTCTAATGGACACAAATGCAAAAAGAGGCACTACAGGGGCACCTTTAGGCATTACTCATACCTGTCAGCTCTAATGGACACACATGCAAACAGAGGCATTACAGGGGCACCTATAGGCATTACTCATACCTATCAGCTCTAATGGACACAAATGCAAAAAGAGGCACTACAGGGGCACCTTTAGGCATTACTCATACCTGTCAGCTCTAATGGACAAACATGCAAACAGAGGCACTACAGGGGTTCCTCTAGGCAATACTCATACATGTCAGCTCTAATGGACACACATGCGAGCATAGGCACTACAGGGGCACCTCTAGGCATTACTCATACCTGTCAGCTCTAATGGACACACATGCACATAGAGGCACTACCTGGACACCTCTAGGCATTACTCATACATGTAAGCTCTAATGGACACACATGCAAACAGAGGCACTACAGGGGCACCTCTAGGCATTACTCATACCTGTCAGCTCTCATGGACACACATGCAAACAGAGACACTACAGGGCACCTCTAGGCATTACTCATACATGTCAGCTCTAATGGACACACATGCACATAGAGGCACTACCGGGGCACCTCTAGGCATTACTCATACATGTCAGCTCTAATGGACACACATGCGAACAGAGGCACTACATGGGCACCTCTAGGCATTACTCATACCTGTCAGCTCTCATGGACACACATGCAAACAGAGACACTACAGGGCACCTCTAGGCATTACTCATACATGTCAGCTCTAAAGGACACACATGCACATAGAGGCACTACCGGGGCACCTCTAGGCATTACTCATACATGTCAGCTCTAATGGACACACATGCGAACAGAGGCACTACATGGGCACCTCTAGGCATTACTCATACCTGTCAGCTCTAATGGACACACATGCAAATAGAGGCACTACAGGGGCACCTCTAGGCATTACTCATACCTGTCAGCTCTCATGGACACACATGCAAACAGAGACACTACAGGGCACCTCTAGGCATTACTCATACATGTAAGCTCTAATGGACACACATGCACATAGAGGCACTACCGGGGCACCTCTAGGCATTACTCATACATGTCAGCTCTAATGGACACACATGCGAACAGAGGCACTACATGGGCACCTCTAGGCATTACTCATACCTGTCAGCTCTAATGGACACACATGCAAATAGAGGCACTACAGGGGCACATCTAGGCATTACTCATACATGTCAGCTCTAATGGACACATATGTACAAATCTTAAACTGGTTAAACAAAGTAAAAGAGATTTACGTGGAGGCATATTGTATAAAGTACAAGGCTTGAAGAAGTCAAAGACCAGTGCCAAGGAATACAATGATGCTGAACACAAATAATTTGTAAGAATGTTAAAACAAACAAAAACGTTTTTACTTAAATTTGGAAGGTTTTTGTTCATGAAGTAATTCTCTGGGTTATGACGCCAATCTGCAGGTATTGTTTCTAAATCTCCAGGCAACGTAGGTATGTTGGAGATGGGAGGGGCGCTGTTGGTATTAAAATTTTTGTCCGACTGAGTCACTAATGAATTGTTTGCAGTGCTTACCGTCAGTGTGTTGTTACGTTGAAGATAAGAACCTGTTCCTTCCACATAGTGTCCATACCTACAGAGAAAAAAAACATATCAAATCAATATGACGAAATAACAACGTGTGCAATGTGATGAAGTTACTAAATGGGTCATTCCGTGTCAAAACACGGATCGCTGTTGGCACCCTCTCCAAAAATTCCCATTTTTTTTTGTATGATTGGAACACCATGAAATAAGCATTTTCTAAAAATGTCAGATGCATTTGCTTCACAATTTGCCGATTTATCACACTTTGAAATTCCGCAATTTGTCGCCACCGTGGCATTTTTGTGACTTCTGAGGTCAAATTTCTCAGCAATTAAACATCCTACTACCTTTCTTTTACAGATGCATATAGAGTCTATCCCTCTTCTGTTATTTCTATAATATTTATAAGTTGATAACCATCTATATGTAGTAAGTCAACGGGGCAATAATCATTTAACCAAGTTTCAGTTACTGCTAGGAAAGTAAATTCATAATTGTCAATATATTGTAACAAACACATGAAAGGATCCCAATTTTGGGTTGTAAAAGTTTTCTATTTTTACGGTTACGTTACAGCACCATGCCTTTAACCAATAGTACATATACCCACGGGGATTGTCAGTTCAAAAAATGTATAGGATTTGCGAGGAAGAGAAAAGAAACTGGAAATATATTTTGGTAAGTACATAGAAACAAAAAGGAGATGTGAGCAAAGTTCAACCACCTAAAGACTTAGTAAGGTCTATATGCATAGGCCAATGTAACTTCATTAAAGGCCATGCCAGACGTAATGGTTTAAGCCTTTTACTAACTGCCGTAGCAACCGAACCCAAAATCATGCATTTTGAAATACTCAAAAAATTACCGATTTTGGCCTGTTCAAAATTGGGGGTTTCTATTAAGAAGTGCAACCGTCTGTGATTCGTGTACAAACAAACACATGTACGTACTACCCGCCTAATTGCAACTTGATAGAGCGGATACTGTAAAACTTAACCAGAAATCTCGGGTCACCACGACCGTTCACATTACATTTATTAAGAATGCAAGAGGGATTGAAGAAACCCTGGAAAGGACGATTATAAGACTGCACGCGGACTAGAAGTATGAAAACGCCTTACTCTTTTTGTACTTTCGTGTTTCCTTTTCTTTCATTTTTCGTCCCGTTGTTTCTTGTTTTTGTTTTTTTCAATTAAATTTATCTTCAGTCAGGCTGCAATTCCTGCGAGCATCGCAAATATCCTGCGAACCTGGTTCGGAAGGTTCGCAAGTTTTCCAGCCATATATAGAAAAACAAGAGCCCTAGGGAACTGTGGTTCCTTACACATGGGTATAAGACAATTCACATTTTATCAAGCAAGATTTGGCTCAAATAGTCCAAGTAATTGTGGTCCTACATGTACCCATAAAGTAATCAACATTATAGACAACACTTTTGTGATCACAAATTGTGATCGGATTTTTGATCGGAAGGCACTTTTGAGATCTGAATATGGCGTCGAAAATGTAAGAAATATAAGGTCACAAGCGGGTCAACAGATATGATAACATTGGTGACCTCAAATCACATGACCGTTAAGTTTGAAAATGATCCACCACCCCATTCACAACTTGTCCCAAAATATCAACCATGTCACACCTTGGCATTATATGTCTAAAAATTAACTTTGAACTTGTATACATAACTTCACACACAAAGGTCACCTGGGGGTCAATCAATTGACATTTTTGATCGATGAGACCTAACTAGAGCATCAAAACTGTCAAAATTCCTTTGCCCATTTTCTCCTCCAAAATATATTTTTTTAACATTAATTGATCTTTGGTGACCTCGGATCACGTGACCGTTAAGTTTAAAAATATCCCCCTATACTATTCGCAACTTGTCCCTACATATCAACTGTGTCACACCTTGGCACTGGGAGTTATTGTACTAAATGTCTGACCTTTGACCTCATATAACTTCACACACAAATATCACCTATGGTAAACCCATTGACATTTTTGATCGGTGAGACGTTAACATACCATCAAAACTATAAAATTCACACATTTTTTCTTTGCCTATTTTCTCCACCCTCCCAAACTACTGTTTTTTTTAACATTAATTGACCTTTGGTGACCTTGGATCACATGACAGTTAAGTTTGAAGTTATACCCCTATACTCCTATACCATTTGCAGCTTGTCCCAAAATATTAACTACCTCACACCTTTGCACTGTAAGTTATTGCATTAAATGTCTGAAATTAACTTTGACCTCATATACCTTCGCACAGAAAGGTCACACAGGGCTCAACATATTGACATTTTAATCAGAAGGTACCTTTAACATCTGAAAATAGCATCTAAACTGTAAAAATCTTTAAAATACTTAAAGGTCAAGTGACACGTAACAGATTTCATTCAAACTTGCACAAATTGAAAAGCTACATATCAAAACCCTATATTCCAAATTTGGAGTTCCACAATTGTTTCTTTGCTGTTTTAATTAAGTTAATAACCAAGCTAATTCCGTAAGACAATGACGTCACGGGGAAACCGCCAATGTTACCAAAACTAAGTATGCCTAATATGCTAACCGAGATCAAAGCCGTAAACAATTCGTCACGGACAGTAAACAAAATATCATATGAGAATGGGTGCACAACAGTACAAGAAATTTTCGTGTTCGTCAAACACTGTATACAGCGATAGCTTAGTACCAGTGCACTCGGCCAGCCTAGCTGCCTATAAGTAAAGATTGGCATGGACCTTCGAGCGAATCTTATGTGTGCAGTGCGCACTTCACCAGTTAAAGTTTCGATTCCTATCGCCTATCCGCGCAACTTGGACTTGGAACACCAACAGCTCGCCGTCTACAATACAATGTCGTTCCTTCTCTATTTGGAGAAAGTATCTTCAAATCTCGAGGAGATATAGAAAGAAGTAGACCAGTAGTTGCGAAGCTGGATCGGAAAAGAGTAAGTGTATTTTCTGGCCTAGGCCTACTACAACAAGGACTAACTTGGTATTATTACTAACTTACAGTAGGCTAATTCTTATAATTTCGTTCAGTTAGTTAGGCCCTAAATTAGGTACGGCGACGATAAAGTTAGGGGTAGGCTAGGGCTATATTAACTTTTATGTGTGGTACATCATGAAAAATCCAGAATAACAAGCATCAGATGTTTACATGTCATTTTGCCCAATATTATAATGTGCTCCCACCTATCTATATACTCAAAGTCATAGCTCATATGTTGCACAGTAAATGACATCCTTATATTTTGCCATTTTGTTGGTAGGGCTGCAGTTTTTGTTACAAGAGAAAACGCTTGTGACAGGTGCTTTCAAACATATCAAACTGCTTTCTTAAATGAACTTTCATAACTTCCTTCTTATTTTCTTTCCCAATGTTCAATACTTAGATTAATCTAGAAGCTGTTCCCCAACCAACTGCAGTGAAAATAAAGGCAGGATTCTGCAGAATGTACATCTCCATCTAAAGGTAGCATGATCTTATAGACATGTGCTTGATATTACCGAAAAACAGTTGGGAAATGGGGGAGGGGAGGGTGGTGACAGGCATTAAAGATTTAAGTAGTCAGTTCTGAACGGGATACAAGGAATCTCCACCAGTAAAACATCGAGGCATGTATATGGGGGGCAAGCTACCAGCCAAAATGAGGCAGCAGTATTACGGCTGAAAGGTCCCCATAAATAGGCATTAATAGAGTGATGGATGGGGAGGGGGGGTGGGGGAGAAAATGTGGTAGAGAAGTGTAAGCTAGGGTAATACAAGGAAGAATGGAAAACTTTCATACATCTATAGAGTATTCTATAGCAGAAGTGAGTACAGGGGCCAAAATTTTAGAAACAGTACTCGTTGAAAGCAAAATAGCAATTAAAACCGCACATCAGGCAGGCTGACTATGGGATAATATACATTGTATTTTATCCATCATATCCGCCTGCCTGACGAGAGTGGTTGAGGAGGCTATACCTGATGGCTTCACAGGAAAATATAAAGGCTACATCTATAGTTACTGAGAGAAGGGAGATTACATTGTAGTTATACTATATGAAACCAAGCTGAAGTCATTTGCAATTCGTTTGGTGTGAGTGGCCCATAATTTTGCAGCCACATAAAGCAGGAGGATATGCTCCCTTCAGAAAAGATAAGTGAACCATTTAGGCAGCTGACCCCTGTCCAAGAGCAGGCTACTGTATGTGTGTGGTATAATAAGCATTTATTCTAATTTTCAGTGAATGTAACAGATGCAGAAGTCCAGTGTTCACTGGTCCCCCATACCACCATTGAAGTTGCTGACTGGACCAACAAAGACAAGAACACCATCAAAGCAACCAGGGCCATCTCTCACAGTGGCGATGATGGTCCGTCTGCTGCTGTGGCATCCACATCGGGATACACCGAAAAACTGCCAGGTAGTCCGGACTACACTCCATCAGTTAACTCATCTGAACTTGACAAAGATGATGCTTCAAGGTAATTTTCAAGATTGATAGTAGATTAGTCTGGAAAATCAATTGGTGCCATAACTTTCTGGAAAGAGGATCATTATTAATTTTGACACTAACACTGTGGGGCAGTCTGGAATGTGTGGTGAGGCCATCAGTCTTTACTTCAATTAGCATATACATACTGTATCTGGTAGAGTTGCCACAGCTGTATGTGAACAAGAAATAAAGGCACAAACAAGTAGTTGGATTTAACAGAGTATATTATATCTTCACTTGGCTGGATATCTGCTACTGAATACAAATGGTGAAAGTTGCATCTTATACACTCTTTTACCATGGATTACAAGGGGATGGGACAGGATTTTACTCTGTCCACATGTTTACTTTACTACATAAACAGTGGTTAAGCTACTGAGACAATGACCACACATCCTGCTGAAGATTCCATAATATTAGGTGCACAAACAGGTGTAGGGTTTTTGTTGTAATCAGTAAAAAATATATTGGAATTGTTCAGGCACAAGTTATCAGGTAAAACCTGACCCATGTATCCACACCAATTGAGGTGTACTCAGCTGTCGCCTTAGTTGGGCATCCAAAGACTTGACCGACAACTGTGCCATGCCTATTGACCGAATGGAGTGATTGCAATGCCTCTATCTAAATGGTATGTTTTTATGAACTATTGTTAATATTATTCTTCATATCTTTACTATTCTACAGATTATGTATGGGAACTTCTTGACTGCTTGCAACAACTTCTGCAGAAGTGGAACTCTGGGAGATGAGTGTCCTGTACCTGTCAGAAAAGAGCCCCCACCACTTGCAAGCTCCTATGTTCATCCGAACAATGAGGATGCCATAGAACAACACAGAAGCAGATTTCAAAAGCTATGCTGAAGTACTGTAGTTGATGGCCTCCCAATTTCTAATTTTGTTTCATTGTAGTGGGGAGCAATCGACTCTGTGAATCGTCTGTTCACATGATGTTTTGGCACAGCTGCAGAGCAGTGTTAATTAACAGGTCGCTACCAGCCTTTAGGGAAGTTGCTAAAGTCTTACATTAAAGTTTTACTTACATCTGGTTTCCATTGTAACTAACTAAATGATAACATTATATTTAAAAAAAGTTCCAATGACAAGTATTCCTCTGTAGAGAGCTTAGACTTCATAAATATAAATTTCATGCTGACTTAATATTTGTATGCAACTTTGGTGTTTCAAACATGTTGCCAATTTTTTGTTTTTCTCAAAAAGAATTGACAGAAATTTGCTGTTTGTTCCCCGCATGGGATAAAATGTGATTTTTTTTATCCCATTTATGATCAAGTAACCTTGATATTCCATGGATTAATGAACAATTTCAGATTGATTCTCATTTCACTTTTATTAAAATGAAAGCCTAAGCTCTCCAGATCCCATTGACATAGTGGTTTAGGGTACTTTATTCAAACTATTCTTCTATTTTAACCTAGTATATTTGAGATTTCAATCATCCAGATTTTGTTGGCAGGCTACTAGAAGTGACAGCTTTGCTTACAAGAGAGAATACATACAAACAATTAACTTGAGTTTTTATTATTTATTACTGTTATGTACTTCCCAAACTTGAAAATGTAAAATTTCATCGAAGATTGCAGTTAATACCATGAACCAGAAAAATGTAAGCTGGAATTCCAAAATGTTCACCATTCAGCCACAAAACAGACAGGACTGAACCCTGTTTCTATAAAACTTTGCAGAAATAATACTATGACTTGGCATAAACAGTCCACATTCTCACAGTCTTCATAATTAAAATCCTTCATACTGTTCAGATGGTAAAGCTTCTCTAATCCTCCTTACTACATAGGATGGGAGAACAACACAAACCTCCTTCCCTAAAAACTGCTAGCTCATCCGTGCAAGTTGTCTGTATGCTGTGTGTCTGTATTTCCTGTAAAATAATCATATGAAAACCAGCTATAAAAGATGAAGACACACAAAAGCTTGGTAGCCATCTGGGGACGTCAATTTTAAATAAATTTCTATATGATTTCCAGAATTTGCTTGGCCCCTAAATCTGCCTCCCCTAAAGTTAGCCTAGCTATGCCATTTATACAAACTGATCATTGTATCTCGTGGACTAAAATTTGTAAATGGATCGTGCACAAGCTTGGTCGACATTTTTTGTGTGGCATTTGGTTCCATGGCTCAGTGTTAATGACTTATATGTCAGTCAGCATGATAAGGTTAACCTCAAGGGCATTACACCAGTTTTGGGACAAAATGACCAAATCAGAAGCAGGTTTGAACATGGTGCACAAATTTTCCTGATCAAATCTATATCTTAATGTTATGCCTTTCACAACGAAACAAAACTAAACTATGAATACACCCTCTGTTTTGTTACATCTTTCAACAGCAGGTCAGAGCAATGAATAAAGGTATACAACAAAAATAATGTATTCTATACTTACTCTTGGATCCTGTTTTCCTGTGCACATCCACCATACTGTTGACGGTACATGTAGTAGGCTGTCTGAAGAAACAATGGGTTCAGGCACATAGCTTCAAAACCTGGGGGTAAGGTGATGCATGCAGCACCTTCTTCATCCATCACAGTCCTTATCTATTTCGCTGCAGCATGTACACTCCCTTGCTGTAGGCATCACAGCACACTGGCCACAATGACACCTGTAAACAATACAAACCAGTTCAAATAATAAAGAGCCAATTCAATGACTTCATACCGACCTCAATTATTGGGGCATACTGTACTAACATGTCAAAATAGAAAAGGGGCACCTCTGAAGGGCAATCTACCATTGAAGCTCCTTACAAGTAACATCCCTAGCAAGGAGGGGGTAGCCTCTTCTTAGAATTCTTGCCTCTGTTGGGACAATGCTGCAAAGGAAAATAAAACAGGCCGATGTTGCCTCGTTTCCAACTCTTTCCCACTTCTGAATCCATTCCCTAGATTGAGAAAATCTGGTTATGAAATTAGCTCAAGCGGAAATGACGAAAAGCTGGTGTGAGGTGCCACCTTCTCCCTCCCCCCACCCTTTCCCTGATTTGTGGTAACTTCACTAATTTGCCACTACAACTGCTAGGAAATTAATAATAGACCACCTCTGAATTTGTTGTGCACTCTTCCAATTGGCCCCTTCAATCTACTAACCAAATGAAATATGTCTGTGTGACATGTTCCTGGGGCATGTGCTGCCACAACTTTTAAGGAAAATAGTAACTTCATTAACTTAACTCGACCGCACTTTCATGTTAATTTTGCTGCCCCATCAACAAATTAGCTAAGAGTATGAGCAAAGTTAGGAAACATTTATCGGTTCTAGGCCTAACTAGTGACACAACCATCGAGGTAAATGAATCTGGAGGATTCATGTCAATTGGGTGCGCGTACCATGCATGGAGGGTCATGTGATGTGTTCCAGGGTGGTACCAAACTGATATTTCTCTGTAGCAGTTCGAGAACAGTGTAAGTGACTTCGTGAAAGATTTGCACCAAGACGGATCGGACATGGGAACTAACGGCGTAAGAAGGTACTGGTACTTCAGGCCTACGAAATCGTGCTAATATGCTAACGTTCAACCTTATTCTCTTGAATGAAGGCAGGCCTTCTACATAATAGATCTTACTTATTAATACAGCTCCAGGGGCAAGCTTTGTCTCATATGGCCTAACGTTATTACTACATGCTATAAGTGACTATAGAAATGGGGAAATGTTTAGTTCAGTGCAACCACGGAATTCTCCATGCAACAGAGCCTAATGCTGCTTGACGGGAATATAGCTATCACGTTAGGCTACAGGCACGGTTATTGCTAGGTAACGGGTGTCGTCTGCTGCTCTAAGCACGCATACACATTTACATACTAGTTGGGTGAAATCATCCTGCGTAATGGGGAGAGTAATATATTAGTACCACCCTGGAACACCCTGGCACTTAGTAGGCCTGAGTACAATGTTTGTTGGGAGCCTTTGCTGAGCTGAGCCTTTTATATGCAGGTTTGCAAGAGGACATAGTTGCCACACCTGTATCAAAAGGGCTAGGCATATCACCAGTGCAATTGGCATCAGTTTCATCAGCTGTACAAGCTGTAAAACCGAACCTGTTACCTGTTTTAAAGGTTGTTGCACGCCTACGATACATGCCTTTCCTTCTACCCATTCTTTTAAATAGTATTTCCTATGTCATCCTTTAAAAATAAATAGTTTCCAGTGGCTAATTCACTAGTTTTGTTTGTTAGCAATTATTGAAAGTCTAAGCAGTTGAAAAGCTGTGCACGGACTGATATCTTATAAGATTTACACTGAGAAACTAGTCAATATGATCGACTACAACGATTTGGGAACGTTGTTTGAACAGCGCCCTCACTTCAGATCTGAGCACAGCATACTGTTTTCCTGAGCTTTTTTGGCCCCAAAATCTGCTGAAATTACTTTTAAAAATAGTGCCAAAGTAACAAGTACATTTTTCTCTTTCAACTCAGGGCCACAGCTATGTTCTAAAGTTTACTGGATGCTGGGATTGATGAAGATTTCAGAGGGAAGAAGAGAGGTTGGAAAACAAAGTTTTGTCAAGTTTCCTGTCACACAGGAACATTTCTCCCGCCTGGCGGGTTAAGTAGCACCAAACTGAGTTACTGTGCTTAAAACACATTCTATAAACCATAAAGCACTTTAGACATGCAGTACTCAACATTCATGCTTAAGGATGGCTTTTTATAACACCAGGGAACATGCTAACCAGTGGAGACTTGCCTCTTTAATATTCAGTATTGCACTGTGCATTTGGCCTGTACAATTTGTATGAGGCACAATATGAAGAGACACCAAATAGACAGATATAGAAACAAATTGTCAAAGTTATGTATTTTCTGGTTTTCAAGACTTCTCAAACTGTCATAAAAAGAGGTTTAAAGTAGAGTTTAAAAATTTCAACTTTCACTTAAGGTGGCATACTCCTATTAGCGTCTATATCAATCCGCGGCAAATGTTCTCCTTCAGGAAAAGTACCATTTAGGAGCAGGAGAACAACTTTTTTGCCATGTTATCAATTAGGATGAGCTTTTTGTGGCTTGGATGTTAAAGAGCATGAACGGAAGCACATGTGGTTAAAAAAAATTGGTAAAATTGAGGCAATTTTAGACCAGTTTCGCCCTCCCAGGAGCAGCGGACGAAGATTGTTTACTGCCGAGTAAGAGGTTTGTTGACAAGTGACGAAAAGTTCCGGCTCTCGTAGCAAAAAAATTTCACGGTCATGGTACGGAAAATTGATGGTGCCATGAAAGGCCAACTTGTCAGCTATGCAGTGATGGGTAGCGCTTAGCAAGTAAAACTTCTATCTAGGCTTAGAGAAGGCATTACTTTTGTGATTTAGTGTGTAAGTCAATGGGGATTTTAATGGGCGTATGCTACCTTAAGACTGAACAAGATCAAATATTTGGGAAGTTTTATAACCCATACAATGAGGAAGAAAAAACATTGTATTGAAAAGGGTTCTAGTAATGTAAACTCGGAACTCTACTCGCTGAAAAATGCAAGTGCCTTAAATTTTCCCTTGTTGAGTTACCATTCATACAAACTTTTCATACCGTAACATTGCTAAGCCTGCCCCTCATAGATATGCATGATATCAATTGCAACACACATCAGGACGTGTATAGGCTATCTGCCAATATCATCATACCAAGTTTGACGAAATTCCGACTAATAATAGCCAAGTTGTTGCGATTTGGGCATGTTTACGTTTAACACCATGACCTCATGAATATTCATGATATGAGCACCAAAATCAACTGACAGGGTTCATCTACTCACTATGGGCCACTCACCCACTAAGTATGGTAATGATCGGTCATTCACTTGTTGAGTTATCGTGCATACAAACTTTTCATACCAAAATATTGTTTAGCCAGCCCCCTCATCAATATGCATGATATCAATGGCAACACACATCAGTGTGTGAAGACTATCTACCAATATCATCATACCAAGTTTGACGAAATTACGACTAATAGTAGCCAAGTTATTGCAATTTGGAGTTTTACAGGTTTGACCCGGTGACCTCATTAATATTCATGATATGAGCACCAAAATAAATAGGGTTCATCTAGTCACTATGGGCCACCCATTCACCAAGTATGGTAATGATCGGTCATTCCCTTGTTGAGTTATCGTGTATACAAGCTAAAGCGTCACACACACATTCACGCACACGTTTGTATTACATGTATTCAGACTGAGGACCCCATTGTATTTTCCATTGTTCAAATCCACGTTCCCTAACCTTAACAATACCCCATACAATAGAATTCTTCGGAGGGCGTGGTGATTCTTTAGAAATCACAACCGAGGACCATGCCTATAGAGGCATGTTAGATTGCCACCTCTAGTCAAAGTTTAGTACCTTTTCTTAATGACTAAATGTAAACTTACATTTGCTTCACTACTTACTTCCACTTTACTTTGGGTTACTCCATGAGTTGTTCACAGTGTTGTTGCATCCCTCTCTTGAAGTTAGCTCTGGAGTCATCAGCTGGAAATATGGTGACCACAACAGTGTTGTGGTGGAATCAGCTATTTTGGAAAATCTGCTAAAAGTTTCCCCCATCCTTGCTAGTCACATCCAACTTTAATCCAGATCTCATCAGCGGGAATCAAATATGTCCACTTGAGAAGATTCTAGTCTATTTAAAAGTAAACATAAAAAGTACTTGTTATGGGTCAATTTCAATGAGCAGACATTTAATCATCAGCTCAATTCATAGCTCATAATATTTCCCAAAGTGTCATAACTTATTGCTTTTAATTGTATTAATAGTGGTATTCCAAGAGTAGAAAATTTAGTACGATTCTAGGAGATGTTTTTATTTTCTATTTTTTTATTGTTTGTACTATTATATATAGTGGTATTTCTACAGACTCAAATTTGGTAAGAGTCTGTAATAGGTTTCTTTTAAATTGTTTTGTTTAAATGTTATGCATAGTGATATTCTTACAGCAGTAAATTGGGAAAATACTAAAACTTAATGTCAATGCAAAACACTGTTAAAAATAATATACTAACAGAAGTCAGTGCCGAGAAAAAACATTGAACTCCTCAAATTGCAACAATAAAAACATATTAAAAGACAAACCTCCTTGACTCCCATATTAAAAATTTCCTCTTTAAATATATAATTAATAAATCATATACTAAGAATGATTTAAAATCCCCCTTAAAAAAGCTCATTTTTTTTTTAAACTGGGAGGAGGATTTGGCTCTGGCGGGGGGGGGGGGGGGTAGTTTAGGAACTTTGTGGCTAGAAGTTTTGTGAGTCAAACTCCAGAAGTTTACCTCTGGGAAAAAGTCCAGCTCTGGGAAGGGATTGTTTTGCCTTATCATCATGAAGATATTCTCACAGTACCTGTCTAGTCAATGAAGCTGTTGAAAGACCTTTTCTTTCAAGAAATTCACACTAACCCATGGTGTCTTCTTGATGATTGTACCATCTTCCTCATCTTGGTGCTCTGACATTGTTACTGATAATGTCCTGCATTGACCCGATCACATTCACACTGTTTCAGCTACTTATAACAGAAACACAAGCTCCATTAGTGTTTATCTTTACGGGTGAATTAACCGAGTTTTGTAACTGTTGTTGCAGTTTTATATCCAGTAGTGGGTATGAAGGCAGAAGGCATATTAACTGTAATTGTATGCTCAAGTAGATTTGCCGGTTACTCTTTTTGATAATCTTGTTTATTGCTTTAAACAATTGATTGAGGGTTTTTTGAAAGTATTTTTACTTAACTTAAAGGAGGTGACAAATATGTTATACCATCCTAGAGTTAGGACAGGATATGGTTGCTATGGATACCAGACTTGTCAATCTGTAGTTCAAGTTAAGCTATTGTTATTTGGTGATCAATTGATGTTTTTGGTTCTATGCTTTTTTTAATTAAAGATGACGTTTGCAATACAGTTAGTTATAAAATTCTGAGATTTGTGTAAGATTACATACCATTACGAAATAATCTGTGAGGTGAATTTTCTGAAGTTTCGTTCTTGGGGGACATTTTGTGTACTTTTGACGACCATAGCAGGAAGAACTTATCAACTGCCGGCACTTAACATTGTATTTAGTTATTCATAATCACCACACCTTTAAGATTCCATTTACATTAATAGTCCTCTTGTTTCAGGATTTCAGGATTGTGTGTTACATGTGTATTGGCTCATCCTAGCACAAACGTGAATTTGTATTGTACACACTGGTGCTGTAGTACCTGTATCACAATTCTGTATGTAACCAACTATCACAAGGGAAGAGGCTGTTCACTTGACAAGGTACCTCAATAAAACTGAGACCACATGTGCATTCAAACTATTCCCAAGGGCTCGATACTGTTGTTTGCGACTGAGTTCAGATGGAAAACCTGAAAAGAAAAGAACAATTAAGTCATGAAAATGTTGATGAATGAATTCCCAAAATTTGGTTTCTTCTTCAACACTGAACTAGTACTATGTATATGGAACTTATGCAAACAGGTGTGAAGGATCAATACTATATATATTTCTGAAGTGCGGTGTCTGTTTCTGGTTTTGGAGGAGAATCTAGGGATGGGGTAGGGGATGGAGGTTGGACAGGGGTTGCTGGAAGATTGCTCCTGTTTTGACTAATGCATCCTTTCTAAACAATTTCCATAATACCTCCCAGTATTGTAATACCAGTAACATGGCTTGATAAAGGGATAAAGTGCCCATTTTATGTAAGAAATGGCACGATCTCTTTGAGAATCACATTCAAGTCATGATCTCCATTTCCATCCACTATAACAATGTTGCAATAGTTGAGACGGAGGGGAGAGGAGGGAGAGGCAGTTCTGAATATTGAGCTACACTAATGAAGGCATATTGAAAATTAAACAATTGATAAAAGTGAAAACAGAGACAAAGAGCCAGAAGCGTAATAAAGTGTAACCTAGGTGCAACCAGGATGCAACCTTGGTGAAACCTTAGTATCACCTAGGTGCGACGGAGGTGCAAACTTGGTACCTCTTTCATGGATTAATGAATCGCTAATCTGGCAAAACTAGTTTACATTAAGATCAACCAACAATATCTCCAGTTAAGAAGATAATCAGATAGGGTTTTTAACAAGAAGTGGAGTATATTTTGCTCTGATTCCCTATTTGTGTCACACTGTATGTCAGTCACCATAATACGCCCTTAAGTATGGACAATCCTGTTTGGTTTATCTTATGTCACCAAACTACCTAAATGCCAGTTCCTATAATGTGCGATTTACTCCTGATCTTTCCAACCTGTGTTGCTTTGACTCACGAAATGTTACCTCACAAAAACAACAGAAAATAAACTATTAAATGGATTGATGAGGCAACAATGTATTGATCACAACGTTTTACTTGGTGACCCACATGGTCATCTTTGTGATGTTGGGACAGCTGTCATTGCCTGAGGAAGGGGTCTATGAAGAGGGAGCATCCCCGTCCACTTAATTTTGAGGGGACCCTTCCAAAACTGTGTGGCAACCCTACAAAGAGTCTGGACCCCCCCCCTCCCACCCCACCTTGATTTACCAGGGTTGTATACTATTAAAGCACACTCACATATCTGCCCATGTAATAGGTGCACTTTTAATGTTGGTGAAATGATCTGTTTAAAGATATGAGGCTCATTACAGCGTCATGACTACATAGTCTAGCAAACTGACCGTAAGGCCAGTACCCGAGATGCACTCAATAGGGAACGTAAGACTTTAATGGCCTGGAATAATATGTCAACAATGCATCTTTGTCTTTTGCAAAAAAACAAAATGGCATTGGCTATAACAACATGGTCCTCAGTGGTTTATGAAGTTAAATGAAAATGTATTCTTGGAATGACATTGTTTTGTCCTCCATGTGTACCAGCAAACAGGTGACCCAGTGTTCATCTCTTTGTGAATGAACTCATTCTCTGGGAGTAAGTTGTTTACACCTGGTGTCTTAGTGGTTATTGAGCAATGTTGATGTTTTCCGGTAATGAGTAAGCCAATCAGCTGGTTCATTTATCTCCTTATTTGGGCTGGGCAGGAATTTGTATTGTTTAAGGGTACTTTCCCTGGCTCTATAAGAAGTCCAGTTTAACCAGTTATCTGTGCCACTCACTTGACGCCGATAGGATGTCGGAGACAGCACCACTATACAGGTACGAACCACTTTATATTTTCCAGAAGTAGCCTTCTTGGATAAATATTGTTCAGTTACTCTGTGATGGCTCAAAGTAAATTAAGCACAAAACATCTCTGTGTGCTTAATTTACAGTCATACCATAGATAGCTATTGTTTACAATCCATGGTGTAATTTAGCAACTATGTGTTCCATTGATAATGACATATACAGTAGCCAATGTTGAGTATTTCTGTACTGTGTACTCTATAGGTAACACTATGACTATATGCTACCTGTATATTATAATTTATCATTTTGTGGTATCCTTATTAGCTGATCCCTTATTAGCTGATATATGTTCTTTAGCTTCCCTTGGTGACAGTTCTTGTCAGAGGTTGACCCTAAATAGTTTTGCTACCGTTTGGTGGTACGTATGCTATATTTATGAGAGACTTGTCATATAGGGTATATATATGGTGTTATATTATTTTAGCATTTAGTTGTCTACATGCTAGTAATTAGGTTCTAAGGGCAATTAGCACTTGACTGAGACTTACTGCATGGTGTCCATCATTGACTGCCACGTCGGCTAGATGTGAGCTTTATTACTTATGATATTTACTGGAAACATATTTCTTAATGATTCGAGTGTACTTATTGTAGATTTACCTGTCTGTGTTTAGTGTTGGGCCCATTGTATGATTATATTGCTATGTAAGTTAGGCCACTCACTTGACAGCCCTCAGCCATCAATATGATGTCGGAGACATCACCATTACAAATCACTTCATAATTTCTATACAGGTTCTTCGGGTTTGGGTCGGCATGACTCACGTCCTGGTCGTAAGATGCCCCTCCCCACCAGGCAATGATGTGCCCTGATCGGACAGAGGGCCCAGCGGGTCTAGAAAGGGAGTGAATCCCTACCTCCTACCAGTGTCACCACCCAGATAAAGATGAGATTGATTGTTTTAATTGTTTAATATTTCAACAGACTAGGAATCGTCTGTCGTTCTTTATTACTTTACCTTTTTTCTCTTTCTGTCTTTAACTTATGAATATATAGATGACATAGCCACATATGCATGTGTTTACATTGAAACCAACTAGTTGCTGGAGCATTACTACCACTCCACTTTGAACTTTGCAATCTCACGTTCAAGATTTTGCCTAAATCCTACCTGAACATAACTTCAGTTTAACAGATATGACTTTTTACTTACTAAATTCTTTTGGAAAACAGTGAAAGTTGGCAACTTCCCTCGGTGTGAAATATCTCAATCCGAGATGTTGGAGGCGAAGCAAGGTCACATTCGAGTCAAGTCGGTCTTCAAACGCCCATTGTTTCTAGAAAGTAAAAGTCCCTAATCAAAATCAAATAAAGTCACATGATCAAACATGCAGATCAAACTTGAAACTAAGGGAGTGAACACCAATCACATGACTTCAGATTGGTCATGTGATTAATTTAAATGTATAGCACAGTAACATCAAAGTGTGCTTACAAATACTGTAACTGCCTCACCATATACCATCATGATGCCACAGTGTTACTGTTCACAGTATTACAGAGAGAGTTACAGTAAAGCTGTTTGTCTGTTATGAGTTTTGACTGTGTCCCATTGTTCCCATACCTCTACAAACATTTTGCCCAGCATCACTTGTTTACACCACATTAGAAAACAATTCACAGATTTAATCTTTTTCTAATTTATCTCCTTGTCTAATCAGCAGGAAACAATCAAGAGAAAACTTCATGTTTTGTGAATATCATTGGAAGAAATTCTCAAACTGTACAATTTACTCTATGTACAAAATAGAGCTGTAGAGTTACACATCTGTGCACTGGTTTACCTATCAATAGCAGTTTATTATGTAATACAAAATAGAGCTGTATTTATACATATGTGCACTGGTTTACCTGTCAATAGCAATGTACTATGTAATACTGCCCTCATTACTCCTTCAAAAAGGTCTGACATGAGGGTGTTGTGGGGGGGGGGGGGACTGGGGAGAAAGCTTCAGACCCAGTTCTGTGGGTGATATGGGCTGCATGGACTTGCTTTGTCTAATAGAGTAGCTTACTATCCATAAATGGAGCACTGACATGGATATCAATGCCCCTACCTGCATCTGTTCAAAACGATTTTTCTGAATCTATGAGAAAATCTGTAAGGTGTTGATCAAGTTGGTCAGATAAAGGTAAAGATGGCCATTACCGAAGAAGATCCCCCACCCCCTCTTTCCTTAGGTTCCACAATGTCTTTCAAAAGTGTCCAAAGTGTGTCAATTATGCTGACCACAATGAAATTGTTGGAATGTTACCAGAAAAAGAGAGATTTTACTTGAATTTGGGAGGTTTTTTGTTTGTTAATTATCAAGGTTATGACGCCAATCTGCAGGTATTGTTTCAGAATCTCCAGGCAATGTAGGTATGTTGGAGACAGTTGGGGGCGCTGTTGGTATGGCAATCTGTATCCTACTGAGTCACTAATGAATTGTGTGCAGTACTTACCGTTAGTGAGTTGTTACGTTGAAGAAAAGAACCTGTTCCTTCCACATAGTGTCCATACCTACAGAGAATAAAAAAACATATCAAATCAATATGACGAAATAACAATGTGTGCAATGTGATGAAATTATAAAAGGTTGATATTGAATAAATACTGAAATAGTAAGGAACCATGGTGCATCTCCCTCTTTCATGTAATTGTAAGATTTTGATGTTTTACTTGCTACTGAAATCACCTGAGAAGACAAGTTGTTTTGCCCAGTAAAGAATGTTGTTGTGTCCTCTACCCTCCTACCCTTCTTGCAGAGAAACTTGTCTTGTGACTTTTGCAACTTATATTCATCCGCAGTTTAGTTTCCAGTGTATTATCATAGGATAGCTTATATTCATCTGCAGTTTAGTTTACAGTGTATTATTCATAGGATAACTTATATTCATCCGCAGTTTAGTTTACAGTGTATTATTCATAGGATAACTTATATTCATCCGCAGTTTAGTTTACAGTGTATTATTCATAGGATAACTTATATTCATCCGCAGGTGGGTTTACAGTGTATATTATTCACAGGCTAATGCACGCTCAACCGATGATGAAAGGACGGTCAGATTAGAGAATTTTTAATACTGAATAGGCTTGGTCAAACTGTTGGCCAAACAAAAGCAGTGGTCAGCTATATACTGTGTATGAGCTAATGAACCAGTTCCTAGGCATGTTGGCCATACTCAAGGAATAAAGATATATCACAATGGGCAGTCACCGTTACTTAATGAACCTGTTGTTTGACATGAACTAAATATGAAGACATTTACACATGAAAAATGATACTCCTCCAAACTCACGCCTTCGTAAAACAGCAAGTTCTTTCATCTTCCTCTCGAACGATATCCATCACTCGTCCAAATCTTAACAATGTCTTATCTGGAACGTCAAAGTCTTCAAAACTTTCTTGTGAAAGTGCCTCTAAATATTCCTTGATATTTCTCTCTTTAGGTGATATCTTATCTTCTGTTTTGATACCTATGTCCCTCTGAGATTCTAGATTTGACATACTCATTGATTCTGAAGTATTTTGGATATCTGCTTCAGGTTCACTCGTAGCATCGATATCACTTGTATCTGTCCTTCCTGGTGTACTTTCAACTTCTTGCAAATTATTCTTATCTTGGTTACTATGGCAACAGACATTTTCTGACAGAATCTGGTGATTGAGTAAAGTCTTTTCTTCATTTGTCAAAGTCGTTTCCTTGAATATCAGAGGTTGATGTTTAGCGAGTAAAAAGTAACGAAGTCTTTGATTGGGAACTCCTAAATCTGTCGGCGAAAGTAAGAATTCCTGCAAAGAGAAATGGAATATGACCCAAGACACATAATCAGTAGTATTATCACATTAGGTAGATCAATACCAGGGTGTACAGTAGGCTCAAAATCACAGGGATCTATCATATTAAGGATGAGATCTTATGTCATACTCAGCTGGTACCTGAGATGTCACAAATTACAAAATACACCCAAAATTAAAGTCTTATGTCATACTCAGCTGGTACCTGAGATGTCACAAAAAAAGCCAAAATGAAATAAATTTTATATCATACTCAGCTGGTACCTGAGATGTCACAAAATACACCCAAACTTAAATATAATTTATTTCATACTCAGCTGGTACCAGAGCTGTCACAAAATACACCCAAACTTAAATGCCTTATGTCGTACTCAGCTGGTACCTGAGATGTCACAAAATACATCCAAAATGAAATATATTTTATGCCATACTCAGCTGGTACCAGAGATGTCACAAAATACACCCAAAATGAAATACATTTTATGCCATACTCAGCTGGTACCAGAGATGTCACAAAATACAAAATACACCCAACTTAAATGCCTTATGCTGTCCTCAGTGGGTACAGGTACCTGAGATGTCACAAAATACACACAAAATGAAATATATTTTATGCCATACTCAGCTGGTACCAGAGATGTCACAAAATACATCCAAACTTAAATGTCTTATGCCATACTCAGCTGGTACCAGAGATGTCACAAAATACACCCAAAATGAAATACATTTTATGCCATACTCAACTGGTACCAGAGATGTCACAAAATACAAAATACACCCAACTTAAATGCCTTATGCTGTCCTCAGCTGGTACCTGAGATGTCACAAAATACACACAAAATGAAATATTTTATTTCATACTCAGCTGGTACCAGAGATATCACAATTTACAAAATACACCCAAAATTGTTGACAAACATGATAGGCACATGTTTGTAGCTGTTCAGTAACTTTTGATATCATGCATTACACAGCATATCCAACATTATCAAGAAAACCAACACAAATTGATGGGAATAAGTAGGTAAAAATAGGATCGTTTAATTATAGGATGGCTGAAGAGCCATCACGAAAGTAAAGAGATTTACCTTGTATGAAAAATTACACTTCTTTAAAACATCAATCAACTCATTTCTAAGAGAAAAAAATAAGAGATTAGATTATTTTCTGTATGTGACTCCTCCAGGCATTTTGATTCTCACATTTTGTCCTGTCTAATGCAGAATGGTCAAATTGCAATAATATTTACCTAGAAATCTTTCTCCACACGAATCTTAATATTTTTCATAAAAGCTATAAATTCCATAACTGCTACACAAGATTTGAACAATAAATTATTCTTGAACTGATGATACTTTATTTAGAGACATGATTATGATTGCAGGAACAAACTTCACTACTTCAACGCCCCCCCCCCCCCCAAAAAAAAAAATATTTGAAATTGTAAACATTGTCAAATTGTAGAAGTCAAATGGTGCATAATGAGGCATTATTAGAAGTATTACAGAGTGCATAACTGCATTCCTTTAATTATTAATTATTTAAATTATTAAAGCACGTTTCAAGCCAGGTAAAACACTGTTTAATAGAAAACTGCTCCACCGACTTTACAATCACTTGAGGTCAATGTTTGCTTGTCCTGGAAATTGTCTGATTTGAGAACCAATCTTGTTTAACACTGTTTGTGCAGAGAGCTAGGTCATTGACACAAGAATACAGTGTGAATCCCAACTTGTGTTTAAAGAATTGACACCTGAGGGAATCATATCCATAACATATAGGAGACCCATAGGCCAATATACGGGCATGATACTAAGAGGCAACATAACCCCTTATATTGGCTCATGGGGATAACCCGATTTATTAAAGCTTAAACCTTGCATTGGGTGTCTATCCAATCAACACTTAACACTCATGTTGGATTTGCTAAATATACTTTGAAATTCACTTACCTGGAACAAATAATTACTTTCACTTAATAATACTCAAAGGTAAGGGACAACAGTCTTGTAGGAAAACTAACTTTATTGAAAACGAGGCAAAAAACAAAACAAAAGCTCAATTATTTCTAATTTCGACTCCCACCTGGTATCAGAACTTTCAAATCCTTTCACATTTTCTACGAGAATGTATCCAGGCTTCTTGGTCAATCTGGAAAAGAGATACATGGAGGAATAATGAATTCTCATATTTATGATATTATTTAGGAAGAAACAAAATAATTAAGAGTGCACAAATTGGACCTGGTGACACAATTACCTCGCGCCTGACCAACGATCTACACACCCCTGAATGTAACAGATTTAAGCAACTAGTCTAAGATATGTAAGAAACTGGTTGCTTGTGAGGTGGGGGGTAGGGTGGGGGAGGGGGCCTTTTTGAGGGTGCTGCTTTTTTATCTAGTATGCAAAGGTGTAAAGTTCACCTGCTTTATCTTTATCCTTCTTTGCAATTGTCTACTTTGCACATTCCTCAACAACTTGCTTGGGACTCTCCCAGTAATCTTCAGTTCACTAGAAACTTCAGCCTTCGTAGCTTGCTTACTTCGTAACTTTGAACTCTCAGTTTTCATGTACCTGTACACTATCTCACTCAGGATTTTCAGCCTTCCTCAGTAACTCACTTGGAACTCTTGGCATTCCTGAATAAATCTATCCTCCTAAGTAACTGAATGGACTCTTAGTCATTTTATGTAATAGACTGAAGAATTACCAGAAATCCCCTCATCATCACCTCCTACAGTAATAACTCACTACATAATATGAGTATCTGTAAATTAATCAGGTTTTTCTGCTCCCTTTAGTGACCCACCTGAGATCTCTGAAGTCAATAACATTCCTGAGCAATCCAGTGACAATCTAAACCCTTTAAAATATCTACATCAGAACTCTCAACTTTTCAAAGTTACCCACTCTAGACTTTCAACAGCACATTTTGAAACAGTTATTGGTGTAAACAACAACAACTACTGTTGATAGATTAGATTAAAGTAAACAGAGGCCCTGGAATGGAGAAGAAAACAAGAGAAATTTTAGAATAAATCTTGGTATCATTAAAAGGTTTAAAAGGACCGTAAAATAACTTACTGAGGTAAGGTTTGGAGTAGATAAAGAAAACTGGATGTCCTTGGGTCACTTTTATCTCCTTTAAGACCAACCCTGACATATGAAATAAACAAAACAGCTAGTTAAAAGTAAATATATTGTAATGTTTCTGGACAGGAACTTGTTACTTCTTTATTACGATACTTATTATTCCTGTAAGAGTGTGCTCAAGTTAAACTACACTGCTTAAAAGATCTTTCAAAATGTTACAATGTTACTCCATTCATGAAATGTTGTGATTTTGTACATACCAAATCATTTACCTCGGCCTAAGTATAAGACACCAATGTGGTTCTCACCATGGTCTGAATTCACAAAATTTTGAAAATTTTCAGGAACGGTTGTGTCCCACTATTGGTATTATACTTTTCCATTACTGTACTTAGGTACAGTGACACATGCTAACAGGATAAATTATATTTCCTTAACCGGTTAAGGTCACCAAACTGACAATTTAAATAGATACTTTGTAATTGGGTTATGACCTTCCATTACTCCAGTCATGTTCTACTGTATATTGGTTATTTCCTTTTACTTCGTTTTAATCCACTAACCATTCTAATTACAGTTGGGATAGTTTCCTGATGCTAAAACCTCTCTAAACTGTCCTCCCATATCATACTTCAAAGCACTCGTATTAACAGTACAAGCAGTTCCTAACCTTTATCTGATAGAAACATGATATCCATACTGTTCATACTGACAGTATAAGTGCTCTGAAGCATGATATGACAGTACAGTATAGAGAAAAAATAGTCCAAACTGGATGTAAAGTACTGTATAACACCAGAGAGTATCCCTTTAAGTTGTAATGCTTTTAAGTACACAAAGTCTAAAGTGTCGTTCTACCTTGATGTGGAAATAGCAACCTAACACTATTATAGCCAAACATTCTTCACCTTCATTTAGGAGGCATCTAACCAAAAGATATTACACTTTATTAATTACAACCATTTCATTTATGAGTGTGTAGTCTGAGGCAATTTTATTATTTGATCATTACCTTGTAAATGGTTGGCAAGGAGGACTCATTAGAAAAACATCAGCATCCCACTTAGTGAAATCCTTTAAGGACACAGACTAAAATAAAAGATACAAAGTACAAATTAATTTATAGGAAATATCATCAAAACATGCTGTTAATCATACAATCATTAATACAGATATGTGATTAACATCTAACTTCAAGTTTTTGGTAGACCAGTTCTGACTCTGACCCATTATCATTAATCAATTTCTTTGAACCTAGAAGAAATTTTGTTGATCATTTACGACAAGCACAACAAGAGTAAAACATTCAATTACAGTGTTCCATTCACGTAGCAAACATTTAAGGATTTGTCTGGTCATCCCTCTGACAGCCAGCTATTACATTTTGACTTTCTGAATAGAAAACTTGGTTGATCGAAAAAATGTAGCAACATAACAATGACCAATATGTACACTGTAGGAGAGATGTGTAGGTTTGGTGAATAGAACACCAATATGTACACTGTAGGAGAGAAACATGTAGGTTTGGTGAATAGAACAGCAATATGTATACTTTAGTAGAGATGTGTAGGTTTGATGAAAAGATCAGCAATATGTAAACTGTAGGAGAGGAATGTAGGTTTGATGAATAGAACAAATACACTGTGGGAGAGATGTGTAGGTTTGATGAATAGAACAGCCAGATGTACACTAAATGATATATGTGTAAGTTTGGTGAATAGAACAGCAATATGTACACTGTTGGAGAGATATGTAGGTTTGATGAATAGAACAGCAATATGTACACTGTAGGAGAGAGATGAGTAGGTTTGGTGAATAGAACAGCAATATGTACACTGTATGAGAGATGTGTATGTTTGATGAATAGAACAGCTATATTAATACACTGTGGGAGAGACATGTAGGTTTGGTGAATACAACACCAATATGTACACTGTAGGAGAGATGTGTAGGTTTGGTGAATATAACAGATATATATTTACACTTTATGAGAGATGTGTAGGTTTGATGAATAGAACAGCTTATAATACACTGTGGGAGAGATGTGTAGGTTTAGTGAATAGAACACCAATATGTACACTGTAGGAGAGATGTGTAGGTTTGGTGAATAAAATTACACTGTAGGAGAGAGATGTGTTGGTTTGGTAAATAGAACAGCTACATTTACACTGTAGGAGAGATGTGTAGGTTTGATGAATAGAACAGCTATTAATACACTGTAGGAGAGACGTGTAGGTTTGGTGAATACAACACCAATATACTGTATACACTGTAGGAGAGATGTGTAGGTTTGGTGAATAGAACACCAATTTGTACACTGTAGGAGAGATGTGTAGGTTTGGTTAATAGAACAGACATATTTACACTGTATGAGTGATGTGTAGGTTTGACGAATAGAACAGCAGTATGTACACTAAATGAGATATGTCTAGCCTAGGTTTGGTGAATAGAACAGCAATATGTACACTGTTGGAGAGATGTGTAGGTTTGATGAGTAGAACTGGTATATGTTCACTGTATGAGAGATGTGTAGCTTTGATAAATAGAACAGCTATAATAAAACTGTAGGGGAGATGTGTAGGTTTGATGAATAGAACAGCTGAATATGTACACTGTAGGAGTGGTGTGTAGGTTTGTTGAATAGAAAACCAGATTTGTGGAGATAGCAATCATTTGACATAAATGGGGACGGGGGGGGGGGGGGTAGTTTAGTTACCGTATTTACCATACAATCTGAATTTGATGTAAACCACTAGTCATCCGTCTGACAACATCCAGAGCTGATTTTGGTTGTTCAATTAGAAATTTGGTCCTCTTGGAAGACCATTACAAAATTTGCACTTTATATATATTTTCAAAATATCTAGAGTTCTATTGGATAAGATAAGCTGTACCTAATATTCACCAATTAATCCAAATTTAGTAGTCTTCTCAAAGATTTTTATGATCCTAATTTATCAAAAAAAAAAAAAAAAAATTTTTAAAAAAGAAACAGATTTTCCTTGAGTCTGTTGCACAACAAGGAATGTTTCATATTCTGTTATATATACCTCATTTGTCACTCCTAGACATAAACCGAGCCATCACTATAAAGCAAATTAAAAGGAACCAAGATCAGATGTACACTCTTCTTACCCTTACCCCTTTGGTCACATGTAAAAGTTGTTAGAAACTTGAAAGTAATGTCCTGGAAATGGACCAGCAAGCAGCATGTTCATGTTTGCAATGACAGGTACAGTACAAGGGAGTATATTAACATGTAATTACTAGTGTTTACACGGGTGTACCCGGATAACCGCCCGACGCAATACTACCCGGTTCCTAATTTATTACCCGAATCCTACGCAAAGTGTGATTTTAAAAAAAAAAATGCAAATCTACGGTTAGGCAGATTTCCCATTGACTTAGTGTGGTGTTAGGCTAAAATATGTGGTCGAAGATAACAGCAATAACAAAGGTACCCGACCGACGCGATACTACCCGGTTCCTAATTTATTACTCGAATCCTACGCAAAGTGTGATTTAAAACAAAAAAATGCAAACCGATGGTTAGGCAGATTTCCCATTGACTTAGTGTGGTGTTAGGCTACCATGTGGTTGAGGAAAACAGCAATAACAAAAGTATTCCATGGATATCTTATAACTGCGTCATAATTTCAGCTAATAAACAAATGGCTATGCTAGATTACCCCATTGACTTAGTGTGGTGTTAGGCAACCATGTGGTCGAACGTAACAGCAATAATGAATGTGTTCCATGGATATCTTATAACTGCGTCACAATTTCAGCGAATAATTAAACAGATGGTTAGGCTTAGCTACAGATTTCTCATGCACTGACTTAGTGTGGTGTTAGGCTACCATGTGGAAGAAATTATTATTTATTCATTCGTTTAATTCATAGAAGGAAAGGCTGACAAGGAATTTTACGACATGGTTATGGATTATAGACGGGATAACTAAAAAATAATAATCGCAAGTGGCTTTTTACTAATAGTGTATTCCATATGCGATCAAATTGAGCGAATCGCGTAATCTCTGAGCTAAAGGGATATTTTATGGTCTGATCCAATAGACGTGGAGAGCAAGCATAAGCAGCGGCGGCAGTGCGATGTTAACAAGATTACTACTAATTAGTAGTAATGTTAATTATATTAAGTAATTAACAAGTTTATGACAGAAAAAAAGCACGTCGAAATTATTGAGGAAGGCTTTATACCTTACCTTACACATACGTTTTTGAACATGAAAACATTGACAGTAGAGAATATAATTCATTTATTATAGCATTTAATATGTAATTTCTTGAAAATCTTGATACACGAGGGTAAACAATTTTTTCCCGGGTACCCGGATACCCGACGGGTAACGGCTCTCGGGTACCCGGTTCCCGATTTTTGGACCCGTAAACACTAGTAATTACCAACTGCTGAATATTCATAGATGTGAAAGCAATGTAGACATGCTTACTAATAGCCAAATCAACTATGAGGCTATTTATTGTACAGTTGGAACCACCCCATCAATTCCATGTTCTAGCCCCCCACCCCCTCCCCACCAACCTCCCTAAAAGGAAAAGCAAACCAGGAAGACAAAACCAATATCAATCACAATTAACTTTACTAATTGTCAACAACAATGAGGCTATTCTATAATTGAAACCACCGTTCTCCTCCAGCCCCCCCCCCTTTCCTCCCCCAAAAAAAGGAGAATAAAATGATAAAATATGCCAAAAGAGACAAATAAGTTAACATGTTAGACTGTATTACTGTACCTGTATATTCCGTTGGAGTAGGTTGATATCTGGGAAGTTATGTTTGTAAACTTTATTCGCCACCTCGTTGATGTCTACAGCAGCAACTACAGTGAACGGTATTTCACTGACTGATGAGAAAGATAAAAGACAAAAGGTTTCATGAAAATGTTTATTATATGGTTAAAATAGAAATAAACTTACTTTGATATGTGTATTCTACAGGTAATTGAAACAGCAAATAACCTACTGTAGGCTATATGTAAAATCAGCTAGCTTACACAAACCCATGGATGCATTTCTGCTTGCTGGAGACTTAGCCATGTTGGGCATCAATGAATTCACAAGTGTGTATACTGTATAAAATACTTATTCTTTTATCAAACATTTCCTCGTAGTAGGAATTGAGCATTGGAATTTGCATTTTAAAGTGAAGCGTATTATCATCATTGTGATTGAAGGTGGAAAGTGCACATTATTTTTGGTGCACTGTAGGCCTATACACACTGTATATTGGTTCGATTGTAAACAATCAACTTTGTAAATGAATACGATTTATTCAACCAACTAACAAGACAGTGTATCGACTCAAAATGACAAACTTAAAATTAGAACCCTTCAATCAACATGAACATTTAAGACTGAGTATCTATTCCCCAATCATGTCTTAACTACAAGTCAGTCTATCCAGCGAACCGTCACATTTGAAGACGGTGTATCTACAGTATCTTTCCACGTGAAGCAAATACAGTTTCACCGTTACATTCTTGTGTAAAATCCATTCCTAAAATGTACGTTTTCGCCATGGCAGAAAGGACCGAAACATATGGCGTTAGAGTATGGCCATATGTAGCCTACCTATTGAGGAATGGCACTGGAACCAGTTAGGCCTCTAGGGTAACAATAACATGGGACTTTGACTCTTACTTCTGAGTTTTATCTCATTCTGGCAGGATCCAAACATCGAAGAAAACCCTGTAATAGCTATGGAATCGTCATAACCCTAACCCATAGGCCTTTAATCCTACTAACCTACTTTGTGGAGCATGACTGGCTATTGTAACGGTACACTTTACCCTAACGTTAGGCCAGCTAACGAGGTACTGTATAGTACAGTTGGACTACAGTCTAGGGCCTAGCCTAGGACCACAGTCAAATGAGCCGCACATTCAGCCGCGCATTCAGGAACTGGTAAAATACGTAAGCCTCAGAAGGGTGTGTTGAAGTGAACGAATAATTGGACAGTGCTGTTGTAGGGGAAGCGTGGAATTTTAACTACGGTAGCCTTCTGTGGCCATAATGATTGTTCAAATAATGAAAACGACTCTCAACCATTGATAGAAAGAAAAAGTCGAAATCAAACAACAGAGCAGTGAACAACAATTCAGGGCATTATGCAGCCCATAAATGTCATAGACAAGGGATCTTTCATTTACCTTTTTTCTTAGTTCAAGTATTCTTGTAAAATATTTTCACTTTGTCACTACACTGAACTGACAACCGAGTTTAGTAACATATTAATCTTTCTCAATTTCTCCGCTTTTCAGTTTGACTAAGGTCGGATGCCTATGGATAATGCCGAAAATTCAAGAACCGCTCTTCAGAGATGTCTTTGGGGTACCATATTCGCGAATTGATGGAACTACCTAAACAGGTGGAATGCGATAAAAAGGTCCTCAAACTAGGAGTAACAGCTCTCCAAAGATAAACAATGTAAATGCTCAACACAGTTTACACCGTTACCGGTATAAAGACTAACTTTTTCATAACGAGTGTGCGGCTGAGTCTATAAAAATGTTTTGCCTCATACAATCTTTCTCAAACTTTTACCATATGTTTAACAATTTATTAGCTACGTTTCCATGAAAAAACTGGAGTGGTCCGGTCCTCACACTAGGAGTAATAGACCCCCAAAGTTACTCCATCTTATCATGTTCAACACAGTTTACACCGTTACCGGTACACATTAAATTTTCTTCAATAACGAATGTGCGGCTGAGTCTATAAAAATGTTTTGCCTCATACAATCTTTCTCAAACTTTTACCATATGTTTAACAATTTATTAGCTATGTTCCCATGAAAAAACTGGAGTGGTCCGGTCCTCACACTAGGAGTAATGAACCCCCAAAGTTACTCCATCTTATCATGTTCAACACAGTTTACACCGTTACCGGTATACACATTAAATTTTCTTCAAAAACGAATGTGCGGCTGAGTCTATAAAAATGTTTTGCCTCATACAATCTTTCTCAAACTTTCTACAGTTGTTAAACTACTCATTAGCTATGTTCCCATGAAACAACTGGAGTGGTCCGGTCCTCACACTAGGAGTAATGAACCCCCAAAGTTACTCCATCTTATCATGTTCAACACAGTTTACACCGTTACCGGTATACACATTAAATTTTCTTCAAAAACGAATGTGCGGCTGAGTCTATAAAAATGTTTTGCCTCATACAATCTTTCTCAAACTTTCTACAGTTGTTTAACTACTCATTAGCTATGTTCCCATGAAACAACTGGAGTGGTCCGGTCCTCACACTAGGAGTAATAGCCCTCCAAAAATACTCCACCTTTTCATGGTCAACATAGGCAACTATGTTACCGTTACCAACTAATTTTCTACAAAAACGAATGTGCGGCTGAGTCTATAAAAATGTTTTGCCTCATACAATCTTTCTCAAACTTTTACGATATGTTTGACAATTTATTAGCTACGTTTCCATGAAAAAACTGGAGTGGTCCAGTCCTCACACTAGGAGTAATAGACCCCCAAAGTTACTCCATCTTATCATGTTCAACACAGTTTACACCGTTACCGGTACACATTAAATTTTCTTCAATAACGAATGTGCGGCTGAGTCTATAAAAATGTTTTGCCTCATACAATCTTTTTCAAACTTTTACCATATGTTTAACAATTTATTAGCTACGTTTCCATGAAAAAACTGGAGTGGTCCGGTCCTCACACTAGGAGTAATGAACCCCCAAAGTTACTCCATCTTATCATGTTCAACACAGTTTACACCGTTACCGGTATACACATTAAATTTTCTTCAAAAACGAATGTGCGGCTGAGTCTATAAAAATGTTTTGCCTCATACAATCTTTCTCAAACTTTCTACAGTTGTTAAACTACTCATTAGCTATGTTCCCATGAAACAACTGGAGTGGTCCGGTCCTCACACTAGGAGTAATAGCCCTCCAAAAATACTCCACCTTTTCATGGTCAACATAGGCAACTATGTTAACGTTACCAACTAATTTTCTACAAAAACGAATGTGCGGCTGAGTCAATAAAAATGTTTTGCCTCATACAATCTTTTTCAAACTTTAACCATATGTTTGACAATTTATTAGCTACGTTTCCATGAAAAAACTGGAATGGTCCGGTCCTCACACTAGGAGTAATAGACCCCCAAAGTTACTCCATCTTATCATGTTCAACACAGTTTACACCGTTACCGGTACACAAACCCATTCAATTTTCTTCAAAAACGAATGTGCGGCTGAGTCTATAAAAATGTTTTGCCTCATACAATCTTTTTCAAACTTTTACCATATGTTTAACAATTTATTAGCTACGTTTCCATAAAAAACTGGAGTGGTCCGGTCCTCACACTAGGAGTAATAGACCCCCAAAGTTACTCCATCTTATCATGTTCAACACAGTTTACACCGTTACCGGTATGAACATTAAATTTTTCAAAACGAATGTGCGGCTGAGTCTATAAAAATGTTTTGCCTCATACAATCTTTCTCAAACTTTTACCATATGTTTAACAATTTATTAGCTACGTTTCCATGAAAAAAACTGGAGTGGTCCGGTCCTCACACTAGGAGTAATAGACCCCCAAAGTTACTCCATCTTATCATGTTCAACACAGTTTACACCGTTACCGGTACACATTAAATTTTCTTCAAAAACGAATGTGCGGCTGAGTCTATAAAAATGTTTTGCCTCATACAATCTTTCTCAAACTTTTACCATATGTTTAACAATTTATTAGCTATGTTCCCATGAAACAACTGGAGTGGTCCGGTCCTCACACTAGGAGTAATAGACCCCCAAAGTTACTCTATCTTATCATGTTCAACACAGTTTACACCGTTACCGGTATACACATTAAATTTTCTTCAAAAACGAATGTGCGGCTGAGTCTATAAAAATGTTTTGCCTCATACAATCTTTTTCAAACTTTCTACAGTTGTTTAACTACTCATTAGCTACGTTCCCATGAAACAACTGGAGTGGTCCGGTCCTCACACTAGGAGTAATAGCCCTCCAAAAATACTCCACCTTTTCATGGTCAACATAGGCAACTATGTTAACGTTACCAACTAATTTTCTACAAAAACGAATGTGCGGCTGAGTCTATAAAAATGTTTTGCCTCATACAATCTTTTTCAAACTTTAACCATATGTTTGACAATTTATTAGCTACGTTTCCATGAAAAAACTGGAATGGTCCGGTCCTCACACTAGGAGTAATAGACCCCCAAAGTTACTCCATCTTATCATGTTCAACACAGTTTACACCGTTACCGGTACACAAACCCATTCAATTTTCTTCAAAAACGAATGTGCGGCTGAGTCTATAAAAATGTTTTGCCTCATGCAATCTTTTTCAAACTTTTACCATATGTTTAACAATTTATTAGCTACGTTTCCATAAAAAACTGGAGTGGTCCGGTCCTCACACTAGGAGTAATAGACCCCCAAAGTTACTCCATCTTATCATGTTCAACACAGTTTACACCGTTACCGGTATGAACATTAAATTTTTCAAAACGAATGTGCGGCTGAGTCTATAAAAATGTTTTGCCTCATACAATCTTTCTCAAACTTTAACCATATGTTTAACAATTTATTAGCTACGTTTCCATGAAAAAAACTGGAGTGGTCCGGTCCTCACACTAGGAGTAATAGACCCCCAAAGTTACTCCATCTTATCATGTTCAACACAGTTTACACCGTTACCGGTATACACATTAAATTTTCTTCAAAAACGAATGTGCGGCTGAGTCTATAAAAATGTTTTGCCTCATACAATCTTTCTCAAACTTTCTACAGTTGTTTAACTACTCATTAGCTATGTTCCCATGAAACAACTGGAGTGCTCCGGTCCTCACACTAGGAGTAATAGCCCTCCAAAAATACTCCACCTTTTCATGGTCAACATAGGCAACTATGTTAACGTTACCAACTAATTTTCTACAAAAACGAATGTGCGGCTGAGTCTATAAAAATGTTTTGCCTCATACAATCTTTTTCAAACTTTAACCATATGTTTGACAATTTATTAGCTACGTTTCCATGAAAAAACTGGAATGGTCCGGTCCTCACACTAGGAGTAATAGACCCCCAAAGTTACTCCATCTTATCATGTTCAACACAGTTTACACCGTTACCGGTACACAAACCCATTAAATTTTCTTCAAAAACGAATGTGCGGCTGAGTCTATAAAAATGTTTTGCCTCATACAATCTTTTTCAAACTTTTACCATATGTTTAACAATTTATTAGCTACGTTTCCATAAAAAACTGGAGTGGTCCGGTCTTCACACTAGGAGAAATAGACCCCCAAAGTTACTCCATCTTATCATGTTCAACACAGTTTACACCGTTACCGGTATAAACATTAAATTTTCTTCAAAACGAATGTGCGGCTGAGTCTATAAAAATGTTTTGCCTCATACAATCTTTCTCAAACTTTAACCATATGTTTGACAATTTATTAGCTACGTTTCCATGAAAAAACTGGAGTGGTCCGGTCCTCACACTAGGAGTAATAGACCCCCAAAGTTACTCCATCTTATCATGTTCAACACAGTTTACACCGTTACCGGTACACATTAAATTTTCTTCAATAACGAATGTGCGGCTGAGTCTATAAAAATGTTTTGCCTCATACAATCTTTCTCAAACTTTTACCATATGTTTAACAATTTATTAGCTACGTTTCCATGAAAAAACTGGAGTGGTCCGGTCCTCACACTAGGAGTAATAGACCCCCAAAGTTACTCCATCTTATCATGTTCAACACAGTTTACACCGTTACCGGCACACATTAAATTTTCTTCAATAACGAATGTGCGGCTGAGTCTATAAAAATGTTTTGCCTCATACAATCTTTTTCAAACTTTTACCATATGTTTAACAATTTATTAGCTACGTTTCCATGAAAAAACTGGAGTGGTCCGGTCCTCACACTAGGAGTAATGAACCCCCAAAGTTACTCCATCTTATCATGTTCAACACAGTTTACACCGTTACCGGTATACACATTAAATTTTCTTCAAAAACGAATGTGCGGCTGAGTCTATAAAAATGTTTTGCCTCATACAATCTTTCTCAAACTTTTACCATATGTTTGACAATTTATTAGCTACGTTCCAATGAAAAAACTGGAATGGTCCGGTCCTCACACTAGGAGTAATAGACCCCCAAAGTTACTCCATCTTATGATGTTCAACACAGTTTACACCGTTACCGGTATACACATTAAATTTTCTTCAAAAACGAATGTGCGGCTGAGTCTATAAAAATGTTTTGCCTCATACAATCTTTTTCAAACTTTTACCATATGTTTAACAATTTATTAGCTACGTTTCCATGAAAAAAACTGGAATGGTCCGGTCCTCACACTAGGAGTAATAGACCCCCAAAGTTACTCCATCTTATCATGTTCAACACAGTTTACACCGTTACCGGTACACAAACCCATTAAATTTTCTTCAAAAACGAATGTGCGGCTGAGTCTATAAAAATGTTTTGCCTCATACAATCTTTCTCAAACTTTTACCATATGTTTAACAATTTATTAGCTATGTTCCCATGAAACAACTGGAGTGGTCCGGTTCTCACACTAGGAGTAATAGACCCCCAAAGTTACTCTATCTTATCATGTTCAACACAGTTTACACCGTTACCGGTACACAAACCCATTAAATTTTCTTCAAAAACGAATGTGCGGCTGAGTCTATAAAAATGTTTTGCCTCATACAATCTTTTTCAAACTTTTACCATATGTTTAACAATTTATTAGCTACGTTTCCATGAAAAAACTGGAGTGGTCCGGTCCTCACACTAGGAGTAATGAACCCCCAAAGTTACTCCATCTTATCATGTTCAACACAGTTTACACCGTTACCGGTATACACATTAAATTTTCTTCAAAAACGAATGTGCGGCTGAGTCTATAAAAATGTTTTGCCTCATACAATCTTTTTCAAACTTTTACCATATGTTTAACAATTTATTAGCTACGTTTCCATGAAAAAAACTGGAATGGTCCGGTCCTCACACTAGGAGTAATAGACCCCCAAAGTTACTCCATCTTATCATGTTCAACACAGTTTACACCGTTACCGGTACACATTAAATTTTCTTCAAAAACGAATGTGCGGCTGAGTCTATAAAAATGTTTTGCCTCATACAATCTTTTTCAAACTTTTACCATATGTTTAACAATTTATTAGCTACGTTTCCATGAAAAACCTGGAGTGGTCCGGTCCTCACACTAGGAGTAATAGACCCCCAAAGTTACTCCATCTTATCATGTTCAACACAGTTTACACCGTTACCGGTATAAACATTAAATTTTCTTCAACACGAATGTGCGGCTGAGTCTATAAAAATGTTTTGCCTCATACAATCTTTCTCAAACTTTTACCATATGTTTAACAATTTATTAGCTACGTTTCCATGAAACAACTGGAGTGGTCCGGTCCTCACACTAGGAGTAATAGACCCCCAAAGTTACTCCATCTTATCATGTTCAACACAGTTTACACCGTTACCGGTACACATTAAATTTTTCAAAACGAATGTGCGGCTGAGTCTATAAAAATGTTTTGCCTCATACAATCTTTTTCAAACTTTCTACAGTTGTTTAACTACTCATTAGCTATGTTCCCATGAAACAACTGGAGTGCTCCGGTCCTCACACTAGGAGTAATAGCCCTCCAAAAATACTCCACCTTTTCATGGTCAACATAGGCAACTATGTTAACGTTACCAACTAATTTTCTACAAAAACGAATGTGCGGCTGAGTCTATAAAAATGTTTTGCCTCATACAATCTTTTTCAAACTTTAACCATATGTTTGACAATTTATTAGCTACGTTTCCATGAAAAAAACTGGAATGGTCCGGTCCTCACACTAGGAGTAATAGACCCCCAAAGTTACTTCATCTTATCATGTTCAACACAGTTTACACCGTTACCGGTACACATTAAATTTTCTTCAAAAACGAATGTGCGGCTGAGTCTATAAAAATGTTTTGCCTCATACAATCTTTCTCAAACTTTTACCATATGTTTAACAATTTATTAGCTATGTTCCCATGAAACAACTGGAGTGGTCCGGTCCTCACACTAGGAGTAATAGACCCCCAAAGTTACTCTATCTTATCATGTTCAACACAGTTTACACCGTTACCGGTATACACATTAAATTTTCTTCAAAAACGAATGTGCGGCTGAGTCTATAAAAATGTTTTGCCTCATGCAATCTTTTTCAAACTTTTACCATATGTTTAACAATTTATTAGCTACGTTTCCATGAAAAAACTGGAGTGGTCCAGTCCTCACACTAGGAGTAATAGACCCCCAAAGTTACTCCATCTTATCATGTTCAACACAGTTTACACCGTTACCGGTACACATTAAATTTTCTTCAATAACGAATGTGCGGCTGAGTCTATAAAAATGTTTTGCCTCATACAATCTTTTTCAAACTTTTACCATATGTTTAACAATTTATTAGCTACGTTTCCATGAAAAAACTGGAGTGGTCCGGTCCTCACACTAGGAGTAATGAACCCCCAAAGTTACTCCATCTTATCATGTTCAACACAGTTTACACCGTTACCGGTATACACATTAAATTTTCTTCAAAAACGAATGTGCGGCTGAGTCTATAAAAATGTTTTGCCTCATACAATCTTTCTCAAACTTTTACCATATGTTTGACAATTTATTAGCTACGTTTCCATGAAAAAACTGGAATGGTCCGGTCCTCACACTAGGAGTAATAGACCCCCAAAGTTACTCCATCTTATCATGTTCAACACAGTTTACACCGTTACCGGTATACACATTAAATTTTCTTCAAAAACGAATGTGCGGCTGAGTCTATAAAAATGTTTTGCCTCATACAATCTTTTTCAAACTTTCTACAGTTGTTTAACTACTCATTAGCTATGTTCCCATGAAACAACTGGAGTGGTCCGGTCCTCACACTAGGAGTAATAGCCCTCCAAAAATACTCCACCTTTTCATGGTCAACATAGGCAACTATGTTAACGTTACCAACTAATTTTCTACAAAAACGAATGTGCGGCTGAGTCTATAAAAATGTTTTGCCTCATACAATATTTTTCAAACTTTAACCATATGTTTGACAATTTATTAGCTACGTTTCCATGAAAAAACTGGAGTGGTCCGGTCCTCACACTAGGAGTAATAGACCCCCAAAGTTACTCCATCTTATCATGTTCAACACAGTTTACACCGTTACCGGTATGAACATTAAATTTTTCAAAACGAATGTGCGGCTGAGTCTATAAAAATGTTTTGCCTCATACAATCTTTCTCAAACTTTTACCATATGTTTAACAATTTATTAGCTATGTTCCCATGAAAAAACTGGAGTGGTCCGGTCCTCACACTAAGAGTAATGAACCCCCAAAGTTACTCCATCTTATCATGTTCAACACAGTTTACACCGTTACCGGTATACACATTAAATTTTCTTCAAAAACGAATGTGCGGCTGAGTCTATAAAAATGTTTTGCCTCATACAATCTTTCTCAAACTTTTACCATATGTTTGACAATTTATTAGCTACGTTTCCATGAAAAAACTGGAATGGTCCGGTCCTCACACTAGGAGTAATAGACCCCCAAAGTTACTCCATCTTATCATGTTCAACACAGTTTACACCGTTACCGGTATACACATTAAATTTTCTTCAAAAACGAATGTGCGGCTGAGTCTATAAAAATGTTTTGCCTCATACAATCTTTTTCAAACTTTCTACAGTTGTTTAACTACTCATTAGCTATGTTCCCATGAAACAACTGGAGTGGTCCGGTCCTCACACTAGGAGTAATAGCCCTCCAAAAATACTCCACCTTTTCATGGTCAACATAGGCAACTATGTTAACGTTACCAACTAATTTTCTACAAAAACGAATGTGCGGCTGAGTCTATAAAAATGTTTTGCCTCATACAATATTTTTCAAACTTTAACCATATGTTTGACAATTTATTAGCTACGTTTCCATGAAAAAACTGGAGTGGTCCGGTCCTCACACTAGGAGTAATAGACCCCCAAAGTTACTCCATCTTATCATGTTCAACACAGTTTACACCGTTACCGGTATGAACATTAAATTTTTCAAAACGAATGTGCGGCTGAGTCTATAAAAATGTTTTGCCTCATACAATCTTTCTCAAACTTTTACCATATGTTTAACAATTTATTAGCTATGTTCCCATGAAAAAACTGGAGTGGTCCGGTCCTCACACTAGGAGTAATGAACCCCCAAAGTTACTCCATCTTATCATGTTCAACACAGTTTACACCGTTACCGGTATACACATTAAATTTTCTTCAAAAACGAATGTGCGGCTGAGTCTATAAAAATGTTTTGCCTCATACAATCTTTCTCAAACTTTTACCATATGTTTGACAATTTATTAGCTACGTTTCCATGAAAAAACTGGAGTGGTCCAGTCCTCACACTAGGAGTAATAGACCCCCAAAGTTACTCCATCTTATCATGTTCAACACAGTTTACACCGTTACCGGTACACATTAAATTTTCTTCAATAACGAATGTGCGGCTGAGTCTATAAAAATGTTTTGCCTCATACAATCTTTTTCAAACTTTTACCATATGTTTAACAATTTATTAGCTACGTTTCCATGAAAAAACTGGAGTGGTCCGGTCCTCACACTAGGAGTAATGAACCCCCAAAGTTACTCCATCTTATCATGTTCAACACAGTTTACACCGTTACCGGTATACACATTAAATTTTCTTCAAAAACGAATGTGCGGCTGAGTCTATAAAAATGTTTTGCCTCATACAATCTTTCTCAAACTTTTACCATATGTTTGACAATTTATTAGCTACGTTTCCATGAAAAAACTGGAATGGTCCGGTCCTCACACTAGGAGTAATAGACCCCCAAAGTTACTCCATCTTATCATGTTCAACACAGTTTACACCGTTACCGGTATACACATTAAATTTTCTTCAAAAACGAATGTGCGGCTGAGTCTATAAAAATGTTTTGCCTCATACAATCTTTTTCAAACTTTCTACAGTTGTTTAACTACTCATTAGCTATGTTCCCATGAAACAACTGGAGTGGTCCGGTCCTCACACTAGGAGTAATAGCCCTCCAAAAATACTCCACCTTTTCATGGTCAACATAGGCAACTATGTTAACGTTACCAACTAATTTTCTACAAAAACGAATGTGCGGCTGAGTCTATAAAAATGTTTTGCCTCATACAATATTTTTCAAACTTTAACCATATGTTTGACAATTTATTAGCTACGTTTCCATGAAAAAACTGGAGTGGTCCGGTCCTCACACTAGGAGTAATAGACCCCCAAAGTTACTCCATCTTATCATGTTCAACACAGTTTACACCGTTACCGGTATGAACATTAAATTTTTCAAAACGAATGTGCGGCTGAGTCTATAAAAATGTTTTGCCTCATACAATCTTTCTCAAACTTTTACCATATGTTTAACAATTTATTAGCTATGTTCCCATGAAAAAACTGGAGTGGTCCGGTCCTCACACTAAGAGTAATGAACCCCCAAAGTTACTCCATCTTATCATGTTCAACACAGTTTACACCGTTACCGGTATACACATTAAATTTTCTTCAAAAACGAATGTGCGGCTGAGTCTATAAAAATGTTTTGCCTCATACAATCTTTCTCAAACTTTTACCATATGTTTGACAATTTATTAGCTACGTTTCCATGAAAAAACTGGAATGGTCCGGTCCTCACACTAGGAGTAATAGACCCCCAAAGTTACTCCATCTTATCATGTTCAACACAGTTTACACCGTTACCGGTATACACATTAAATTTTCTTCAAAAACGAATGTGCGGCTGAGTCTATAAAAATGTTTTGCCTCATACAATCTTTTTCAAACTTTCTACAGTTGTTTAACTACTCATTAGCTATGTTCCCATGAAACAACTGGAGTGGTCCGGTCCTCACACTAGGAGTAATAGCCCTCCAAAAATACTCCACCTTTTCATGGTCAACATAGGCAACTATGTTAACGTTACCAACTAATTTTCTACAAAAACGAATGTGCGGCTGAGTCTATAAAAATGTTTTGCCTCATACAATATTTTTCAAACTTTAACCATATGTTTGACAATTTATTAGCTACGTTTCCATGAAAAAACTGGAGTGGTCCGGTCCTCACACTAGGAGTAATAGACCCCCAAAGTTACTCCATCTTATCATGTTCAACACAGTTTACACCGTTACCGGTATGAACATTAAATTTTTCAAAACGAATGTGCGGCTGAGTCTATAAAAATGTTTTGCCTCATACAATCTTTCTCAAACTTTTACCATATGTTTAACAATTTATTAGCTATGTTCCCATGAAAAAACTGGAGTGGTCCGGTCCTCACACTAGGAGTAATGAACCCCCAAAGTTACTCCATCTTATCATGTTCAACACAGTTTACACCGTTACCGGTATACACATTAAATTTTCTTCAAAAACGAATGTGCGGCTGAGTCTATAAAAATGTTTTGCCTCATACAATCTTTCTCAAACTTTTACCATATGTTTGACAATTTATTAGCTACGTTTCCATGAAAAAACTGGAATGGTCCGGTCCTCACACTAGGAGTAATAGACCCCCAAAGTTACTCCATCTTATCATGTTCAACACAGTTTACACCGTTACCGGTACACATTAAATTTTCTTCAAAAACGAATGTGCGGCTGAGTCTATAAAAATGTTTTGCCTCATACAATCTTTTTCAAACTTTTACCATATGTTTAACAATTTATTAGCTATGTTCCCATGAAACAACTGGAGTGGTCCGGTCCTCACACTAAGAGTAATAGACCCCCAAAGTTACTCTATCTTATCATGTTCAACACAGTTTACACCGTTACCGGTATACACATTAAATTTTCTTCAAAAACGAATGTGCGGCTGAGTCTATAAAAATGTTTTGCCTCATGCAATCTTTTTCAAACTTTTACCATATGTTTAACAATTTATTAGCTACGTTTCCATGAAAAAACTGGAGTGGTCCGGTCCTCACACTAGGAGTAATAGACCCCCAAAGTTACTCCATCTTATCATGTTCAACACAGTTTACACCGTTACCGGTACACATTAAATTTTCTTCAATAACGAATGTGCGGCTGAGTCTATAAAAATGTTTTGCCTCATACAATCTTTCTCAAACTTTTACCATATGTTTAACAATTTATTAGCTACGTTTCCATGAAAAAACTGGAGTGGTCCGGTCCTCACACTAGGAGTAATGAACCCCCAAAGTTACTCCATCTTATCATGTTCAACACAGTTTACACCGTTACCGGTATACACATTAAATTTTCTTCAAAAACGAATGTGCGGCTGAGTCTATAAAAATGTTTTGCCTCATACAATCTTTCTCAAACTTTTACCATATGTTTGACAATTTATTAGCTACGTTTCCATGAAAAAACTGGAATGGTCCGGTCCTCACACTAGGAGTAATAGACCCCCAAAGTTACTCCATCTTATCATGTTCAACACAGTTTACACCGTTACCGGTATACACATTAAATTTTCTTCAAAAACGAATGTGCGGCTGAGTCTATAAAAATGTTTTGCCTCATACAATCTTTTTCAAACTTTTACCATATGTTTAACAATTTATTAGCTACGTTTCCATGAAAAAAACTGGAATGGTCCGGTCCTCACACTAGGAGTAATAGACCCCCAAAGTTACTCCATCTTATCATGTTCAACACAGTTTACACCGTTACCGGTACACATTAAATTTTCTTCAAAAACGAATGTGCGGCTGAGTCTATAAAAATGTTTTGCCTCATACAATCTTTCTCAAACTTTTACCATATGTTTAACAATTTATTAGCTATGTTCCCATGAAACAACTGGAGTGGTCCGGTCCTCACACTAGGAGTAATAGACCCCCAAAGTTACTCTATCTTATCATGTTCAACACAGTTTACACCGTTACCGGTATACACATTAAATTTTCTTCAAAAACGAATGTGCGGCTGAGTCTATAAAAATGTTTTGCCTCATACAATCTTTTTCAAACTTTTACCATATGTTTAACAATTTATTAGCTATGTTCCCATGAAACAACTGGAGTGGTCCGGTCCTCACACTAAGAGTAATAGACCCCCAAAGTTACTCTATCTTATCATGTTCAACACAGTTTACACCGTTACCGGTATACACATTAAATTTTCTTCAAAAACGAATGTGCGGCTGAGTCTATAAAAATGTTTTGCCTCATGCAATCTTTTTCAAACTTTTACCATATGTTTAACAATTTATTAGCTACGTTTCCATGAAAAAACTGGAGTGGTCCGGTCCTCACACTAGGAGTAATAGACCCCCAAAGTTACTCCATCTTATCATGTTCAACACAGTTTACACCGTTACCGGTACACATTAAATTTTCTTCAATAACGAATGTGCGGCTGAGTCTATAAAAATGTTTTGCCTCATACAATCTTTCTCAAACTTTTACCATATGTTTAACAATTTATTAGCTACGTTTCCATGAAAAAACTGGAGTGGTCCGGTCCTCACACTAGGAGTAATGAACCCCCAAAGTTACTCCATCTTATCATGTTCAACACAGTTTACACCGTTACCGGTATACACATTAAATTTTCTTCAAAAACGAATGTGCGGCTGAGTCTATAAAAATGTTTTGCCTCATACAATCTTTCTCAAACTTTTACCATATGTTTGACAATTTATTAGCTACGTTTCCATGAAAAAACTGGAATGGTCCGGTCCTCACACTAGGAGTAATAGACCCCCAAAGTTACTCCATCTTATCATGTTCAACACAGTTTACACCGTTACCGGTATACACATTAAATTTTCTTCAAAAACGAATGTGCGGCTGAGTCTATAAAAATGTTTTGCCTCATACAATCTTTTTCAAACTTTTACCATATGTTTAACAATTTATTAGCTACGTTTCCATGAAAAAAACTGGAATGGTCCGGTCCTCACACTAGGAGTAATAGACCCCCAAAGTTACTCCATCTTATCATGTTCAACACAGTTTACACCGTTACCGGTACACATTAAATTTTCTTCAAAAACGAATGTGCGGCTGAGTCTATAAAAATGTTTTGCCTCATACAATCTTTCTCAAACTTTTACCATATGTTTAACAATTTATTAGCTATGTTCCCATGAAACAACTGGAGTGGTCCGGTCCTCACACTAGGAGTAATAGACCCCCAAAGTTACTCTATCTTATCATGTTCAACACAGTTTACACCGTTACCGGTATACACATTAAATTTTCTTCAAAAACGAATGTGCGGCTGAGTCTATAAAAATGTTTTGCCTCATACAATCTTTTTCAAACTTTCTACAGTTGTTTAACTACTCATTAGCTATGTTCCCATGAAACAACTGGAGTGGTCCGGTCCTCACACTAGGAGTAATAGCCCTCCAAAAATACTCCACCTTTTCATGGTCAACATAGGCAACTATGTTAACGTTACCAACTAATTTTCTACAAAAACGAATGTGCGGCTGAGTCTATAAAAATGTTTTGCCTCATACAATCTTTCTCAAACTTTTACCATATGTTTGACAATTTATTAGCTACGTTTCCATGAAAAAACTGGAATGGTCCGGTCCTCACACTAGGAGTAATAGACCCCCAAAGTTACTCCATCTTATCATGTTCAACACAGTTTACACCGTTACCGGTACACAAACCCATTAAATTTTCTTCAAAAACGAATGTGCGGCTGAGTCTATAAAAATGTTTTGCCTCATACAATCTTTCTCAAACTTTTACCATATGTTTAACAATTTATTAGCTATGTTCCCATGAAACAACTGGAGTGGTCCGGTCCTCACACTAGGAGTAATAGACCCCCAAAGTTACTCTATCTTATCATGTTCAACACAGTTTACACCGTTACCGGTATACACATTAAATTTTCTTCAAAAACGAATGTGCGGCTGAGTCTATAAAAATGTTTTGCCTCATGTAATCTTTTTCAAACTTTTACCATATGTTTAACAATTTATTAGCTACGTTTCCATGAAAAAACTGGAGTGGTCCGGTCCTCACACTAGGAGTAATAGACCCCCAAAGTTACTCCATCTTATCATGTTCAACACAGTTTACACCGTTACCGGTACACATTAAATTTTCTTCAATAACGAATGTGCGGCTGAGTCTATAAAAATGTTTTGCCTCATACAATCTTTTTCAAACTTTTACCATATGTTTAACAATTTATTAGCTACGTTTCCATGAAAAAACTGGAGTGGTCCGGTCCTCACACTAGGAGTAATGAACCCCCAAAGTTACTCCATCTTATCATGTTCAACACAGTTTACACCGTTACCGGTATACACATTAAATTTTCTTCAAAAACGAATGTGCGGCTGAGTCTATAAAAATGTTTTGCCTCATACAATCTTTCTCAAACTTTTACCATATGTTTGACAATTTATTAGCTACGTTTCCATGAAAAAACTGGAATGGTCCGGTCCTCACACTAGGAGTAATAGACCCCCAAAGTTACTCCATCTTATCATGTTCAACACAGTTTACACCGTTACCGGTATACACATTAAATTTTCTTCAAAAACGAATGTGCGGCTGAGTCTATAAAAATGTTTTGCCTCATACAATCTTTTTCAAACTTTTACCATATGTTTAACAATTTATTAGCTACGTTTCCATGAAAAAAACTGGAATGGTCCGGTCCTCACACTAGGAGTAATAGACCCCCAAAGTTACTCCATCTTATCATGTTCAACACAGTTTACACCGTTACCGGTACACATTAAATTTTCTTCAAAAACGAATGTGCGGCTGAGTCTATAAAAATGTTTTGCCTCATACAATCTTTCTCAAACTTTTACCATATGTTTAACAATTTATTAGCTATGTTCCCATGAAACAACTGGAGTGGTCCGGTCCTCACACTAGGAGTAATAGACCCCCAAAGTTACTCTATCTTATCATGTTCAACACAGTTTACACCGTTACCGGTATACACATTAAATTTTCTTCAAAAACGAATGTGCGGCTGAGTCTATAAAAATGTTTTGCCTCATACAATCTTTTTCAAACTTTCTACAGTTGTTTAACTACTCATTAGCTATGTTCCCATGAAACAACTGGAGTGGTCCGGTCCTCACACTAGGAGTAATAGCCCTCCAAAAATACTCCACCTTTTCATGGTCAACATAGGCAACTATGTTAACGTTACCAACTAATTTTCTACAAAAACGAATGTGCGGCTGAGTCTATAAAAATGTTTTGCCTCATACAATCTTTCTCAAACTTTTACCATCTGTTTAACAATTTATTAGCTATGTTCCCATGAAACAACTGGAGTGGTCCGGTCCTCACACTAGGAGTAATAGACCCCCAAAGTTACTCTATCTTATCATGTTCAACACAGTTTACACCGTTACCGGTATACACATTAAATTTTCTTCAAAAACGAATGTGCGGCTGAGTCTATAAAAATGTTTTGCCTCATACAATCTTTTTCAAACTTTTACCATATGTTTAACAATTTATTAGCTACGTTTCCATGAAAAAAACTGGAATGGTCCGGTCCTCACACTAGGAGTAATAGACCCCCAAAGTTACTCCATCTTATCATGTTCAACACAGTTTACACCGTTACCGGTACACATTAAATTTTCTTCAAAAACGAATGTGCGGCTGAGTCTATAAAAATGTTTTGCCTCATACAATCTTTTTCAAACTTTTACCATATGTTTAACAATTTATTAGCTACGTTTCCATGAAAAACCTGGAGTGGTCCGGTCCTCACACTAGGAGTAATAGACCCCCAAAGTTACTCCATCTTATCATGTTCAACACAGTTTACACCGTTACCGGTATGAACATTAAATTTTTCAAAACGAATGTGCGGCTGAGTCTATAAAAATGTTTTGCCTCATACAATCTTTCTCAAACTTTTACCATATGTTTAACAATTTATTAGCTATGTTTTCATGAACAAACTGGAATGGTCCGGTCCTCACACTAGGAGTAATAGACCCCCAAAGTTACTCCATCTTATCATGTTCAACACAGTTTACACCGTTACCGGTACACAAACCCATTAAATTTTCTTCAAAAACGAATGTGCGGCTGAGTCTATAAAAATGTTTTGCCTCATACAATCTTTTTCAAACTTTTACCATATGTTTAACAATTTATTAGCTACGTTTCCATAAAAAACTGGAGTGGTCCGGTCCTCACACTAGGAGTAATGGACCCCCAAAGTTACTCCATCTTATCATGTTCAACACAGTTTACACCGTTACCGGTATGAACATTAAATTTTTCAAAACGAATGTGCGGCTGAGTCTATAAAAATGTTTTGCCTCATACAATCTTTTTCAAACTTTTACCATATGTTTAACAATTTATTAGCTACGTTTCCATGAAAAAACTGGAGTGGTCCGGTCCTCACACTAGGAGTAATGAACCCCCAAAGTTACTCCATCTTATCATGTTCAACACAGTTTACACCGTTACCGGTATACACATTAAATTTTCTTCAAAAACGAATGTGCGGCTGAGTCTATAAAAATGTTTTGCCTCATACAATCTTTCTCAAACTTTTACCATATGTTTGACAATTTATTAGCTACGTTTCCATGAAAAAACTGGAATGGTCCGGTCCTCACACTAGGAGTAATAGACCCCCAAAGTTACTCCATCTTATCATGTTCAACACAGTTTACACCGTTACCGGTATACACATTAAATTTTCTTCAAAAACGAATGTGCGGCTGAGTCTATAAAAATGTTTTGCCTCATACAATCTTTTTCAAACTTTTACCATATGTTTAACAATTTATTAGCTACGTTTCCATGAAAAAAACTGGAATGGTCCGGTCCTCACACTAGGAGTAATAGACCCCCAAAGTTACTCCATCTTATCATGTTCAACACAGTTTACACCGTTACCGGTACACATTAAATTTTCTTCAAAAACGAATGTGCGGCTGAGTCTATAAAAATGTTTTGCCTCATACAATCTTTCTCAAACTTTTACCATATGTTTAACAATTTATTAGCTATGTTCCCATGAAACAACTGGAGTGGTCCGGTCCTCACACTAGGAGTAATAGACCCCCAAAGTTACTCTATCTTATCATGTTCAACACAGTTTACACCGTTACCGGTATACACATTAAATTTTCTTCAAAAACGAATGTGCGGCTGAGTCTATAAAAATGTTTTGCCTCATACAATCTTTTTCAAACTTTCTACAGTTGTTTAACTACTCATTAGCTATGTTCCCATGAAACAACTGGAGTGGTCCGGTCCTCACACTAGGAGTAATAGCCCTCCAAAAATACTCCACCTTTTCATGGTCAACATAGGCAACTATGTTAACGTTACCAACTAATTTTCTACAAAAACGAATGTGCGGCTGAGTCTATAAAAATGTTTTGCCTCATACAATCTTTCTCAAACTTTTACCATCTGTTTAACAATTTATTAGCTATGTTCCCATGAAACAACTGGAGTGGTCCGGTCCTCACACTAGGAGTAATAGACCCCCAAAGTTACTCTATCTTATCATGTTCAACACAGTTTACACCGTTACCGGTATACACATTAAATTTTCTTCAAAAACGAATGTGCGGCTGAGTCTATAAAAATGTTTTGCCTCATACAATCTTTTTCAAACTTTAACCATATGTTTAACAATTTATTAGCTACGTTTCCATGAAAAAAACTGGAATGGTCCGGTCCTCACACTAGGAGTAATAGACCCCCAAAGTTACTCCATCTTATCATGTTCAACACAGTTTACACCGTTACCGGTACACATTAAATTTTCTTCAAAAACGAATGTGCGGCTGAGTCTATAAAAATGTTTTGCCTCATACAATCTTTTTCAAACTTTTACCATATGTTTAACAATTTATTAGCTACGTTTCCATGAAAAACCTGGAGTGGTCCGGTCCTCACACTAGGAGTAATAGACCCCCAAAGTTACTCCATCTTATCATGTTCAACACAGTTTACACCGTTACCGGTATGAACATTAAATTTTTCAAAACGAATGTGCGGCTGAGTCTATAAAAATGTTTTGCCTCATACAATCTTTCTCAAACTTTTACCATATGTTTAACAATTTATTAGCTATGTTTTCATGAACAAACTGGAATGGTCCGGTCCTCACACTAGGAGTAATAGACCCCCAAAGTTACTCCATCTTATCATGTTCAACACAGTTTACACCGTTACCGGTACACAAACCCATTAAATTTTCTTCAAAAACGAATGTGCGGCTGAGTCTATAAAAATGTTTTGCCTCATACAATCTTTTTCAAACTTTTACCATATGTTTAACAATTTATTAGCTACGTTTCCATAAAAAACTGGAGTGGTCCGGTCCTCACACTAGGAGTAATGGACCCCCAAAGTTACTCCATCTTATCATGTTCAACACAGTTTACACCGTTACCGGTATGAACATTAAATTTTTCAAAACGAATGTGCGGCTGAGTCTATAAAAATGTTTTGCCTCATACAATCTTTCTCAAACTTTTACCATATGTTTAACAATTTATTAGCTACGTTTCCATGAAAAAACTGGAGTGGTCCGGTCCTCACACTAGGAGTAATAGACCCCCAAAGTTACTCCATCTTATCATGTTCAACACAGTTTACACCGTTACCGGTACACATTAAATTTTCTTCAATAACGAATGTGCGGCTGAGTCTATAAAAATGTTTTGCCTCATACAATCTTTTTCAAACTTTTACCATATGTTTAACAATTTATTAGCTATGTTCCCATGAAAAAACTGGAGTGGTCCGGTCCTCACACTAGGAGTAATGAACCCCCAAAGTTACTCCATCTTATCATGTTCAACACAGTTTACACCGTTACCGGTATAAACATTAAATTTTCTTCAAAACGAATGTGCGGCTGAGTCTATAAAAATGTTTTGCCTCATACAATCTTTTTCAAACTTTAACCATATGTTTGACAATTTATTAGCTACGTTTCCATGAAAAAACTGGAATGGTCCGGTCCTCACACTAGGAGTAATAGACCCCCAAAGTTACTCCATCTTATCATGTTCAACACAGTTTACACCGTTACCGGTACACATTAAATTTTCTTCAAAAACGAATGTGCGGCTGAGTCTATAAAAATGTTTTGCCTCATACAATCTTTTTCAAACTTTTACCATATGTTTAACAATTTATTAGCTACGTTTCCATAAAAAACTGGAGTGGTCCAGTTCTCACACTAGGAGTAATAGACCCCCAAAGTTACTCCATCTTATCATGTTCAACACAGTTTACACCGTTACCGGTACACATTAAATTTTCTTCAATAACGAATGTGCGGCTGAGTCTATTAAAATGATTTGCCTCATACAATCTTTCTCAAACTTTCTACAGTTGTTTAACTACTCATTAGCTATGTTCCCATGAAAAAACTGGAGTGGTCCGGTCCTCACACTAGGAGTAATAGCCCTCCAAAAATACTCCACTTTTTCATGGTCAACATAGGCAACTATATTACCGTTACCAACTAATTTTCTACAAAAACGAATGTGCGGCTGAGTCTATAAAAATGTTTTGCCTCATACAATCTTTTTCAAACTTTTACCATATGTTCAACAATTTATTAGCTACGTTTCCATGAAAAAACTGGAGTGGTCCGATCCTCACACTAGGAGTAATAGACCCCCAAAGTTACTCCATTTTATCATGTTCAACACAGTTTACACCGTTACCGGTATAAACATTAAATTTTTCAAAACGAATGTGCGGCTGAGTCTATAAAAATGTTTTGCCTCATACAATCTTTTTCAAACTTTCTACAGTTGTTTAACTACTCATTAGCTATGTTCCCATGAAAAAACTGGAGTGGTCCGGTCCTCACACTAGGAGTAATATACCTCCAAAAATACTCCATCTCATCATGTTCAACATATAGTTTACGATGTTACCGTTACCAACTAATTTATAGAATAGATAGAGAGATAGAAAGATAGAGAGAGAGAGGCGGTGGAAGAGAGATGGGGTACACCCCTCAGTCCAACAAGTTTTCAGTCCGACAAGTTTTCAGTCCTACAAGTTTTCAGTCCGAAAATAAAATACACGTTTTCAGTCCGAAAATGAAATACACGTTTTCAATCCGACAATGAAATACACGTTTTCAGTCCGAAAATGAGATACACGTTTTCAGTTGGGGAATGAAAGCAGTTTTAAAGCCATAATATCACCAATAAACGGTGACAGCCCGAGCTGATAGTAAAAAAATCGATTGAATCTTTCGTAATAAGTGTCATATATATATATATATATATATATATATATATATATATATATATATATATATATATATATATATATATATATATATATATATATATATAAAGGACTCATAATTGACAAATAAGGAGTAAAGTTTTAGAAAATATATTGCAATTTTCGGTCCCCCTTGGACCTTCGTCAGCAATATTGTGAGTACAATGAAAAGTACAAAATGTAACTCAATGAAAGTATGACGCTAGGTAAGTGTAAATTGCATTCATGGAATTACAACCAAATAAACCATGACTATACAGGAAGCGGATTAAGGAGCGAAAAACGGATTACCTATGTTTGTAGAACTGATAGTTGTTAAGGGGTCCCAAGTCTTTGTTGAGGCCGGTGATGTGAGACTTAATACAAAAGATTCAATCGATTTCTTTACTATCAGTTCGGGCTGCCACCGTTTATCTCATTTTCCGACTGAAAACGTGTATTTCATTTTCGGACTGAAAACGGGTATTTTATTTTCGGACTGAAAACATGTATTTTATTTTCGAACTGAAAACAAACTCGTTTTTTTTCGGACTGAGAACGTGGATTTTATTTTCGGAGTGAAAACGTGTCAGACTGAAAACTCGTTTTTTTTTCGGGCTAAAAACGTGTATATTATTTTCGGACTGAAAACGTGTCGGACTGACAACGTGTACCCCCTCTCAAATTCAAATTAACCCTTTTGCAACTTTTGCCGAAGTAGCAAAATTTAAGACGATTGCAAGACAAGCTGCATTGAATTGTAATAACAACAGTAAAATTACTACATCAGGCGTGACTTATTGAAGGGATTTACGTTCAAAGCATCATCAACATTCTCATTTTATATACACATGTGTTCTTGCTTGTATTTCCTTCTACACGATATGTTTATTCATGGCAATCATCAGAACTTCAATAGTATGTTTAGAGTAACATCTGCTAAACGTTTATCTCCGGACCACTTCATTCTCAAGAACAGAAGGACCGGTATTGAGGGAACATATCTGTTATTGACTTTGGCGAATTAGCCTGGGAACTTGACTTTAATCGTACAAAGAAGTGAGGTGCGGTTTTAATTTCATGGTGTCCGTTCAAAATGTTGTTTAGGTGGTAAACTTGCACAATTAACAACGCTTCGTCACCTAATTAGTTACGTGTGCTTACTTACTGTGTGATATCCCGAAAAGTTTTTGGAAATGTTGCGCTGAAAAAACAAAGGCTAGTCTGTATTTTACTATCGGAAAGGGTGAATATAAAAACAAAGAGGTGAATTCATAACATTTGCTGTATCATTTACATATAGGATTCTTGGCTTGAATCTTTATCACTTTTGATAGACTCAGCCGCACATTCGTTTTTGGAAAAAATGTAGTTACTATACCGGTAACTATGTAAACTACTGTATATTGAGCAAGATATGTAGGAGTAACTTCGGAGGGATATTACTCAAAGTGTGCAACCGTTACACTATCACGTTGGCATAATTTAGAACTGTGTTCATTTTAATTGGGCCAACATGCCGTTTTTTAAACGCCATGATTATTCCGAAGAGGAAGTTTTGAATAGCATACAGGAAGGTAAGTGCAACGATATGTATTAAAACAATACTTAAAAGAATACCATTACAAGAAACAAAAAGTTTTTTTTTACGAGTTCGTCCAGTTGAATTCCAATAGACTGTCCTGATTTTATGGAACGCGAAAAGGACCACAACATATGATGATGTTAATGATGATCTCATTTTGTACGATCATGTACTGAAAACTTACGATCACGTACTACAAATACACGATCATGTACTAAAAATGCCTACCAGTCAAAACGTCCCTTTACCAAAACGTCCCCGCTTTTGGTCAAAACGTCCCCGTTGGTCAAAACGTCCCTGTTGGTCAAAACGTCCCCCGTCTATCACATTCATTCACAATTGTGAATATATATTAATTTTAAGTTATAATTAATAAATCAAGGACTATGTCGGAAAAAAAGTACTCGGAAAAAGCAAAAACAAAGGGACACCGAATAAAACCGGGGGAACATCGTGTATATGTTCATTCCAAAAGTAAAAAAAAAACTCATAACCTCTTGTATTCCCTTCCCTTTTATTATCTTATTTTGTTATTTTCAAATAATATTACAAAGTAACATTATTAAATATCATTATAATTAGGGAGGGCAGAGACGGGAGAGGGCGCTGGGGGCTTTAGCCGTAGTCCCCCTTCTAGACCATCCAAAAATAAGAAGGCAGAATAAATTCTGGAAAAGGGTAGAAAAATAGGCCAAGAATCACGAAAATCAAAAATATAAAGTGTCTTCAGAAAAAAAAAGTAAACGTATGTGCTGTAGAAAAATATAAATTACTTTCATCCAGCTCGTCTCGCATATTCCAAAAGAAACTTGTTGTACATTAAAAAAAAAGTTTTATTCCTTTCCCTCAATATCGTATATATTTATTCGGAAACCAACTTGTGTTTAAAAAAATCCTATTACACTACAGCCCTCTTGCATTCCCTTTTCTATTTATATTATCTTACCAAAGAAAATTATACTCAAATTTTTTTCTTTCTGCACTCATACCCGGCACTTCCCACTCCTAAATACTGTGTTTTCAACCTAAACTATACTTATCCTTACTCTTTGATTTAAACTAGAAACATCCACTATTGCATTCCAACTGATTATAAAAGCGGGGACGTTTTGACTCACGGGGACGTTTTGACTGCGGGACGTTTTGGTCTTAAAAAAGCGGGGACGTTTTGGTGAAGGGACGTTTTGACTGGATACTCTTACGGGTATGGTGGGCCATTACGTATTACTACCTACAAATGCAATGACCCACAGGAGATGCGATGAGGTCGAACATGGTGTGTGACTGGTGACAATCTTGAAAAAGGTTATGGTTAAAAAAAAATATTGGGAAAAACTTGGTTCTCAGGCAAAAGTGTACATCTGGTTGGTCATTTTCAAGCCCGAGAAGTGCCTTTTCCGGTGATCTGGGGGGCTATCGAAACCAGAAATTTCTTGTACGCTGATAGTAATTCGCGCCTCTCGGTTTAGAAAATCCTACGCGCCTGCGCACAAGCAAATGCCCCCCCCCCTCCCCCAACAATATTTGCAACAAATCGCTGCCCCTGTTTCTATGGGTTAGAATAAACTGTGATGAAGGAAAGAGTCGGTAAACTCAGAATCGCACCAAGCCCAATTATATGACTTTCCAAAATATTCAACCACAGAGTTAGCATATACTTAGGCCGATAAGAATAATCCCCCCCCCCCCCAATATTTGAAACAAATCGCCGCCCCTGCTTCTATGGGTTAGAATAAACTGTGATGAAGAAAAGAGTCGGTAAACTCAGTATCGCACCAAGCCCAATTAATGACTTTCCAAACTATTCAACCACAGAGTTATCATATACTGAAGCCGATAAGAATAAGAGTCACAAAGAAAACAGCGCTACAAGGAGCACAAACGATCGATACAATCAGTGCAACAACTTTAGCAAGGAAACTATATTAATTACGACAATGTGCCCCAATTTGTTACTATTTATACGAGTTCCTCCCGTTATGCATTAAGTTGAATGAAGGTAACAATCTATGAGGACATGGTAGTCTAGGTTAGGGATGCACCGGATCCCAATTTTTGGATCCGGACGGAACCGGATTTTTTCATTACACAAGAGAAAATCATTAATAAGAAATAAAAGTATGAAACAAGGAGCAAATCTTAGGTGAGGTATACGCATATTATAAAGAAGGTGAAACTAAGACCCCATTTATGAGATTAAATATTACTTGAAGTGGTGAAATCTTCATTCTTTAATAAAATAACTACAATATAATTGTTGACAAGCTTGATACAGTATGTAAATTTGTTTGCTGGCAAAAATACATGCATACTACTTATGAACATAGGCGTACGGGACCATTTCAGTTTGGGGGGCAGAACTTTTGTGCCCGAAAGTTCCCGTGACACTATCTAAGCGGAGCGCCACCATCGGTTGGCACGTAGCGTACAAACAAATTTTTGGCAAACAATGCCTCTCAGATTGCCGGAAACGGCACTTCTGAGGCCTTGCAAGTTGCATCTAAACATTCTTTATTTTATAATCTCACGTTTTAGAAATTTACACTTCCCCAAAAATTTGGTAAATTAGAAGGAAAAAAAATGGTAACATCACTTTGAAGGGGAAAAATGGGACAGTATATTTTTTAAGCTCCTATTTAGTTACCTTATTTATGATTTTAACACAGAACTCAGCTACCTCCAGAAAAACATACATTGTTCAACGACACGTAGGCGGGATAATGTCGCTGTGTCGGGTGAGACTGCAATTTGTCTCACAAAAAAGTATAAAATATAACAAAGAATATGATAAACATGTACTTCTAGGCTTGTAGGCACTCCTCCCCCCCCTCCCACCAGCCATGAAAAAGAAAATGTTTCTTATATACACTCATGTCGGGGATGTCCAGGTCAAGGGCGGCGGAAGTACTTTTAATTTGGGGGGGGGGGGGGCACCGACATCAAAGGGCACTTTGCATAAATTCGATTGGAATGATACAGCCTTATATTTAGTACCCTTTATATCTTGTATTGTATTATCTTATTTGTGTGTACACATCACTCCATCAACGCCCCCCCCCCCCCCCTAAAGGAAAATATGCATACTAGCACTGCAATATCCAATGCGCAAATTGGGAAACAAAGAACATGGTTTTTTTTGAGACAAAATGAGGTGAAATCATGCTAGTTGCTAATGTAGGAATCTTCCGAATTAGAGTTTTTTCTTGTTAATATCTTAACAAATTTTTTCCATTCGAAATAGCTTTGAGGGTGACCCCAGAAATTCATTAAAAGTCACGGGCTTAGCCAGGATTTGCAAAGTTGTATGCACGACTATCTGAGCGGAGCGCCACCATCGGTTGGCGCGGAGCGTACCATAAAATTTTTGGTTTTACAAACCCCTCAGATGGCCGGAAACGGCCCTTCCCGAGTGTTCATTCTGGTTCCCTGGCCTCTTGCTAACTTGAGGCACTTTATGTAGAAAAAAAGGCACATTTTTAACCTGAGGAAAAGTGGGGGGCACGTGCCCCCTGTGCCCCCCGGTTCCGCCACCCTTGGTCCAGGTATACAATTGACTAGTTAGAAAAAAATTGATCGTGCAAAAAGCGTGGTAGCCCAGATGAACTGCGCTTACGGTGGTGTTACACGGAAATATTCGGGCATCATGATGCTAAATAAAGAAAATCATGGAATTGTCGGGCAAAAATTTGAAAAAGATTCGGGCAAGCTACTGCATATTTATATATAAATATATATTTCCAGAGGACAAGAAATTCGGGCAAAAGTCCTGAAAAATTCGGCCTGAGAGGAGAAAAAAAAATATATATATATATATTTTTTTTCTCCTCTTAGGCTGCCCGAAATTTTCAGGACTTTTGCCCGAATTTCTTGTCCCCTGGAAATTTGGGGGGGGGGGGGGCAGTCTGCCCCCCTGCCCCCCCCCCCGCCTCGTACGTCTATGCTTATGAAGATACTTGTCTCTGTTTGATAACTGTAGAAAGGTTACTTTTGAAATTGTTTTCATTATCAGCTCTGGATTTAATCGTCTTTGACGAGAATTAAAGTTATTTTAAGGTTTAAGAATGAACTTTAAGATGAAGTGGTTTTTGTGGAATTGAAAACAATTCAGACGTATTTAACCATATAAGAGATTGTTTCACACATAAAAATTCAGAGAAAACAATAATGGGAAAGTAAAGATTCAATGGAACAGTAGTTTGACTGATAAGTATATGGTCTATTTTAACTGAACAATATTATTAAACTGATGAAGGCTGCAAGAAATTATTTCACTGCAAACTGTATTTGTTGTATATAACTTCATATTATAACAGTAGTTGTATTATTTTGGTTGATCTTTAGAAACAGTGGGTCAGACCATTGAGAAAATTAAATTAAACATGTTAAACCTAATTTTTCCTTACTTTGAATGCTTTTATTAATTTTTGGAAATAGTTTCCATCGACTTAAGTTAATACCAACACCTTTTTAAGGAATAATTCAGGCCAGATTTTGAACAAGATCCGACCAGATTTTGAAAAAGATCCAGCCGGATTTTGAAAAATATCCGACCGGAACCGGATAATTGCTCACTATCCGGCCGGATAGTTCGGCCGGACCGGATATCAGGTTCATGTTTAGACTAGGTAGGCCTTGGCCGATCCTACCTCTTAGGCTACATCGAAAGATACGCCGTATACACCTCGCAAGAAAACCACGACAACTTTAAAGGGAAAAACAATATTTTGCACTTGAAGATCTGACTTCCCCAAAATGCAGTGATAACGTTTAGACCCAGTACTTCTTAAAACATTGAGATTCCAATAACTGATCAAAAATATTTTCTGAAGAAAAACCTTACGATATTTTTCACAAATATTGATCTTTAGATAAGTGCTTCCTCACAATCAAGGAGCCGCCCCGAAATTCGCTCCGCTTACGCAAAACTTCTATATATATAACACGTGGAAAACAGGAGTTTTTACACACATAATTCCCATTGACGTTGGTCACGGAACATAAGTAGGTCATCGACATTCGAACTTGCCCAAGGTCACCACACCATGGGAACGACGCAACACATTGAAAATGATGGTACATGTTCCCGCCATCTGGACGCCGAGTGTAAATGTTGGTGTAATATGCAAAATATTGATGGTAATGAAAGTTGTGCGCGGTTAAAATTTAACCTATTGCGACACACACAAATTTTGGGAAGCTGTTGTAGAAGTAACTTTTGTATCAAATGTAAAGTACTTTAAGGTACTTTAATTTATAAAAGACGGTTTTCTTCAGGTGGTAAGGTGTTTATACGTCTTAATACGTTTCTGTGCGCGTACATATGTCCAGTTGTACGTGTATGGCAAGCCATGTGGGACAAACACTGCATAATATATCAGCGTATTAATCGTAAATTATACGCGTATTAATTGGAATATATACGCGTTTATATTATTAGCCAATCATATATGGCCCAAATATATCCGGGTATTTATTCGAGTATATACGTATAAATTCGAATATATACACGTATTAATTCGAATATATTCACGTATTAAATAGAATACATATGGGGATTAAATCCAACATATGCACGGATTAATTAGAATATACACGAAAACACATTTCCGCTCTTGCTGTGTACATATACCAACGATAAATGCTACAGCGGGCTCGTGAGATCGCTCCAAAAAGCGAAACTTTACACATGTACAACACATATATATTTGAATTAATACGCGTATATATTCGAATTAATACGCGTATATATTATGCGGTGTTTGTCCCACATGACTTGCCATATACGTGAGCGTACTGTAGCTTGCGAGTTCGCGAACAATCAGATCTCAAAGTACCAGGATGTTGCAGACTCTACGTAATCTCGTGGCGTTGAAACTTTTAGCGCCGAGTAATCTGTTATTTATACATCAGAAATGTAGTGAATACTAGCCATTCATATCGCCGGATACATCGGGGGTAACAATAGTAGGATTACGTTCGCGGTTTATGATTCGACTGATCGTAAGTTGTGTTGTTATTTCGCGTACAGACAAAATAAACACGGGAATTGATACGCGATTTTTGCCAGTAATTTAATTTTCAGTTGATATCATAGTTTCGTTTAAACGTTCATCAGGTTTTATTAAACGTTTAAACGATGTTTCGTTCGTTAACACGTTTAAACGTGTAAACGACACAGCACTGCTGGATATCGATGACGGCAGGAGGCTAGAACATGACCTACAATACTGTTACCAGCCGCCAGTAGCTAAATTCAAATATGAAATTTTCAACTCTAGGTAACGCGATAATCACATATCAGAAGTAGTTCAAAATATAATGAGAGGTATCAACGTTTATAAATTATTATGCGAGACTTTGCGTTGCGAAATATTTAAAATATCGCATAAAAACGTGTTCGTAGTCTTGTTGGCAGTTTTAGTACTGTTTGTCACACACGTGGCACGTGCAAGAACTGCGCAATCTTAATTACTGCTTACAGCCGTTTTAATGTTAATAGTGGACATAGCTGTGACCTTGTCGGCAAAAACCCTGGATGAAAGCATTTTTCTCTAATTTGTATTGTGCAAGATTTCCCCATTTCTGAAAATTGTTACCCGAGAATCCGAGAATCTAAAAGGGCTATTCATTAAAGTTGGAAACCTGTTAATCACACGTTTGAAGTGGAAGAGTATTAAACTTTCTTACAAGTTTAAAGGTCTGCTGTATAGACCCCAACTATAGCACCCTATCATGGAAAAGTTTCTTGAGATTACGGAATCGACCTGCCTTGGTCGTAAAATGACCTCTTTTGACCAATTAGTATGCAACTCCTGCCACATATTTTTCTTGTATGAGGGTCTTTGTGTGAACGCTGTATGATTAACTACACTGTAGACATGAACATATTTCCACAGTGTTTACACAAAGAGCCTCATGGTGTAAAGAAGCTATGCAGGCTAATTATAGAGCCTGAGGTCGATACGTAATCACAAAACTTCCTAGCTATATCGTGCTATAATTGGGGCAAATAAAGCTGATCTCTAAAATCTCAGTGATTTTGTTGATCTCCTAAAAAAACACTCTTCTGAGGCTGATATAATACACAACTTCGAAATGAAAGGGATGAAAAGTTGATACAGAGTACTCACTGAAATGCAGTAATCTGTACCGCCGTCCTTTTTTCAGTGTAAAGAGTCTAGTCGGTGTAAGGAGTGTACACAATTGCCACATGAAAGAATACGCGACAGTAACTTACTGTATCGAATCTTAGAACTTTAACAACATTCATCTAGGGATGTACTACTTTAATCTGTTGATGATACCAACAACAAGCAGAGTCTGCAACATTGCTTCTGTGATCCTGCTAAGAGAGCTTATTATCAATTAACCGCCTACAAATTGTGTACAATTACTTTTGTTAATTGCGGTACTCGTAAGGCTTAGTGTAAACATTTGAGTTTCACCTTTGATATTATTTATTACCACTAGCATTGTGTTATTATTATTTCTAGATGGTTTTTTTTGTAAGCTGTCAGATCGTGATTTAATTCCAAATATGCAATTGAAAGGGCTTCGTTAACATCGAGACTATTATAATATACAGTTATGTCGTCGGCAAATAATATAAACTGAAGGACACGTGATGACTTAGATTAATACCATTGGTATTTAATGTGAAAAGTAGAGGACCCAATATGGAACCTTGCAATACGCCAATATTCATATTTGAAGAGTACAGTCATTGCGTTAAAAAGAGCAAACTGTTCCCCCATTTGTACGATACAGTTGAAACAATTTGAGTGCCACAACCCGAACTCCATATCTATATAATTTATTAAGTAAAATCTGGTGATGAATAACTGTGCCAAACGCAGGTAAAACTGAAACAGGTCGGTTATTTGAAACAATTTAGGCTCCGCAGGATTTTTATCAGGAAAGACCTTAGCAATTTTTAACTCATTGGTGCAGATACCCTCAGAAAAAGGCAAGTTCGAAATATGAGTAAGCAGAGTAATTTTACAAGCACGAATAACAGTGAATAATTTTAATTCTTTTAATCGATCAGCATGAAGAGTAAGGGAAGCACTTCGATTACAAAATTTAGATATCTCAATAGCTTGCAAACAAGTGTATGTGGGGGGGGGGGGGGGTAGTTCTTCTTTCCTTGCTTTGATCACCACCCTAACCCCGTTCTGCGGTTCTTGAATGTTAGGTCTTTGTAAGTTGACCAAAAATTCACTGATATTTTTTTTAATTCAAAAGGTCAATTTATTTGTTTCTCTTACTATGCTCCTTCATAAGGCATAGCAGAAATAAATGTGCGAATAATATAACGCTTTATTTGAAATGTTCAGATCCCTAAATCCTTTATTCATACAAGTATCAAAATCGATCATGGAAAAAAAAAATACATTTGCGCACATATGCCTATAAGGGCGTGCAGGTGTGACTTAATTTGTATTTATGATATGCCTTATATTAAAGAGAATAGTAAAGAAAACGATTAAAGTTTATTTATTTTCACGTCGCATGCTTTCTGAAGGAGTCACAAACGGACTGTGAGAAACCTTATAATCTACCTGAAACCACTGCATGCATTGATATTCATTTTTGGTCTCTTCTCAGTTTTCAGGAATACACCATCAGCCGCACAAACAGCGAATTCACACCGTCGCCAGGACAGCCTCTGGTACCGAGTAGCTTCGAGCCTTCTAGGCCCCGCTGAGCACAAGTTAAAAACCGTATTGGGTCTCAGTTTCTACCTTTACAAGACGTATATGAAAGATGGCATGGTCGAAAAGTGGTTTAAAGATCTACGAGAGACTAAATACACCGACGTACCACACTCGGAAGATGAGGTACTCAGTAGCTCAACTGGGAACCTGGGAGAACGCCAAAGAGCTGATCAAGGAGACATTGAATCTCAGACAGATCATATGGAAGATGCAGTTGACGCGATTGTTCCTTCCAGTGAAAGATTCTGCATTTGCTACCAAGTCAACGATGGCAGCCCCTATGTGCAGTGTGATATTTGTCAGCAATGGTTTCATTTCAAGTGTGTTGGTTTACCTTCGTCTCCGCATACAACAGACCGAGTAAAACGGGACCCATTTAGATGCAAGAAATGCTTGCCCACGGTATCTCGTGGAATTAAAAACATCGGAAATTCATGCTGGTTCGCATCGACAGTCCAGGCAGTCAAGGTGACTCACGTTGGTCACATCCTTAAAAACCGGTCCAACTCAAACAATGCTGTTGGAGAAATGTTAACACGGATTCTTCGCAATTTAGAAGAGAAAAGCTGCCGTCCAATTGGTGACAGGGCGGTGAGACAAGCTGTTCAGACTATTGCCGACGAGGTGCGTGGTCCTTTCCTTAACTGCCAAGATCAGCAAGACGCAAGTGAGTTTTTCTCGAACTGCATCCTTGACAATCTGCATCAAGAATATGTTGCAAATATGATCTCGCCAGTCACTACAACTTTCGCAACTGAGATAGTCACATGTCTGAATTGCGGAAACGAGGAGAAACGAAATCAGTCTCTGCCAATGCTTACCATCACCCCTCACAGGCCAGAAGTTGTGAAGAACATTGCTGCCCTCTTTGAAGACGAAGTTCGTGACGGTATTTGTTGCTCCGAATGCAGAGAAAGACAACTGAAAGGATACAGTTACGAAATAGCCAAGTTGCCTCCTTGTTTAGTTGTAAATATAAACCGCACGCAAAGGGATGGCAATAAATGTAATTCATCTCTGGATTCTATACAAAGAATGATCATCTCATCCTCTAATGTACACTTTGAAGACACAACGTTTTCACCTTATTATTACCAACTTATTTCGGCTGTAGTTCATCGAGGACAGGATAAGGGTGGCCACTACTACACCTATGTTTTAAAAAACGGTAGTGTGTTTCAACTTAACGACGAATCTGTACAAAACTGCACCACTGAAAATGCCGTCGCAGACATTGCCTTGAATGGCATTTTATTATTTTATGAACTTTCAGAGAATTTAGATACAACAGGAAAGGTGGAAATAAGTAACAACGATGAATCGGATTTCGCTAAATTTGACACCAATTCACCAACTGTCAATGGGTATTCTCCTCAAGATGTCAAACCCAACACTTCAAATGAAACATGCCAACAGCAATCTCTTCAAGACGAAACTAACTTCTTCATAGATTCAGTTCAGCAGGCGGAAGGAGAAACACCGATTAGTGACGCAACACTCGCCGATCTTAGTGCTTCACCCATATTCAAAAGGTTTTACGAGGTGACCATTCCAACGTCTGCTACATTTAAGATTGACGAAGATGCATGGACACAACTGAGGAAGGAACAGAAGGGGACGAGACTACCATTGCAGTGGGTAAACGTCTTTTACGACGGGCTTCGTAAATCCAACCCATTCTGTACGTTGATGTTTAAAAGACACAGAGTTGCAAAACAGAGTAGTAGGAAAACATCCAGCATTATTTTCTCCGCCAGTGCATACTGTTGTCGACGTCCGACGTGCAACGTATCTGCTACACTATCGATAGATGAAAACCTGATATGCAGTGTACAATACTACGGTCGTGTCAAACACACAACTAACGAGACGGCACAGCGCCCAATCCGAGCAGAGGAAAGGTTGAAATTGCAAAATGAACTTTGGAACAATCATTGCCCGTCCCGAAAAAATATGGAAAACTTAAAGGAAATGGATGACAGTGTATTCGCCAGCGGAAATCTAACTGGAGTAGGTGCCGACAGCTCAACTTTTAAACAAATCAGCTATGAAGGGAGACGTCGACTTCAGAGTGACAAGGACCTCATTACCAGCCTCCTGGTGAAAGAGAAGCTCAACCTGAAAAATTATATCCGGCAAATATCTGCAGTTCCAAGCTATGTGATCACGTTCACAGACGCCGGAGTGCGCCTGTTCCACGAAATGGCACCAACAGTTCCGTTACACTGGGACGCAACGGGGTCCGTAGCCTGGAAGGCCGGCAGTAAAGAATATCTTTACTATGCGATGGTGATGCCGAACCAAACAAGACAGGAAGAAAATCTGAAAAGCTCACCATGCCCGGTGACCGAGCTGGTTACAATCAATCAGTCTGAACCTACCATATCAAACTGGCTTCAGATTTTCAGACATAGAGAGAAGAGTATTTATGGATACAGAAATTTAGCCACCCCCTGTCTGATTTCAAGCGACCGCAGCCTGCCATTACTTGTATCATCTCTCAAAGTATTTTCAGGAGAAACCCTCAAGCAATACCTGGAAAGATGCTGGAAAATTGCCAATGGTGAGGCATCACCAGTTGAAGTAAATGGAATGATTTTACATACCGGCTTCAGTCATTTCATGAAAGACGGCAAAGAATATTGCCGCAAATATTACAGGAAAGAACAGAAATGGTTTGCGATGAACTTATTCCGTCTGCTTGCAGGAGTTCGCCTCTTATCAGAGTACCGGCGATTATTGTTTTCCGTTTGTGTTGTACTACGAGCTGAACGTTATACAGCGTTGTGCCAACTCCACACAAAATCAATCCTCGATACTGCGTTCCAACGAAAAAAGACTGTTGAAGATGAAAAGATTGACAACTGCGACGAAGAGGTCAGTGGATGTGACAGTTCTGCCTCGACAGTTAAACCTCAAACATCAAGGTACACAGAAGAAGAAGCACTTATGCAGGAAACATCAAGTTTTACTGCATTAAATCAACGTGTCGATGACAAAGCAAAAGAAGCTCTACAGAATGAAGAAAAGTTAGATGAAGCCATTGATCCTACACTTAAGGCAAATAAATTCAGAGGGGTACAACTCATAGAGAAGATGTTAAAATATTTACTTCCGACAGTTCCCATTTGGTCCAATATAATGCTCGGTGACCTTACTCGACATTCGCCATCATACATTAATGCAAATTACGACAGTAACAGATACTTCATACGCAATCCGCCGCGGACGCAAGGTTATATGGAGTCATGGAACAAAATTTTCAAGACGACAACACTGGCAAATTACAGACTCCGACTTGATGAAGTGGTGCAAAGAATGTATGTCGGAATTCAAGCACAACAACGCAAATTCGTTCTCCAACACCGGGTAAAGAAACGAAGGAAGGCGGGGAAAAAAGTCACCACATTAGTGCAAGAAAAGTGGAAAAGGAGCCGTAGAGAAACGAGAGATGAAATGAAGTCGAGATCTGAAGCTGGGGTCATTAAAAGAATGGAAACGGAACTAGAAAAGCAGCAGGGAAAGGGAATGAAAGATGCTGCGGGAATGGTGACAACAAATGAGCAGCAAGGAGAAACCAATCGAAAAGAAAAAGACAGATCACAAAAACTGTCTAGAAAACGGCTCTATGAACTGCATGAAATCCCCAGTGCTGATCAAACAAAGTTCAGAAAAAAGCTCGATCTGGAAAAACATGAAACTCCACATGCAACCCTCGGTGAAAGACCAGCAAAGACATTAAAGGAGACATCAGAAAACGCAAGCTTAATAATCAACGATGACGAGAGCTCAGCAAATAATGACGGATGTGACAAATATGAATCGTTGTTACGAAACTCATGGCTGAATGATGAGGTAATTAACGATCAGCTTGATTTCCTTCAGACCAAAGTTGCAGATTTCAATGTTTTTATCTGCAACTCATTTCACATGAGCTCAGGAATTCCTGCTCATGTACAAGCTCGTAAATGGTACAGAAGCCAGAGACTTGTTGATTGCACATGGGTTCTCCTCCCAGTCAATAAGAATGGATTGCACTGGATCCTGTTAGCGGCAAACTTAGTAACTAAATCTCTTTATTTCCTCGATCCACTCCAAGACTGTACGTCAAGTGATGAAATGAAGCGTTTCAGGTGTTTCATTTCAAATAGAGCCTCATTAGAAGGAAAGCCGGTCGAATGTCAGAAATGGCCAGTTAAGATGACATCTGAGTGTAACTTTCCATTTCAGACGACAAGTAACGACTGTGGACTTTATGTCCTTCTTTACGCCAAATCATTATTATTTGGAGGAAAGATGAATCCATTTGTTGATATTCCGATGGAAAGGGATTGTATTTACAACAATTTACATGACTTCGATATGAACAGACCATAGCATAACTATTAAGAGCAAAGTAATGGTTTTACACTCCTTGACGGCAGACGGAACTCAATAAGAGACAAAATGTGAATACGACCATGTGGCATCAATATTTATTTGTTCGTAGAGGATCAGCGATATCTCAACAAGTATATTTCAAGTACAGCATGAAAGTAGAGATTGTGTTGAACTTTGTGATGAAAAATCAAAGAAAACGTGCATCTTATATCATATCGAGTATCCATTACTTAATTGAACTGTATTTGCCCCGTAAAGGATTTCAGCTTATTTTCTTTTTTTAGCTAATTGAATTGGATGCCGAAAAACGTATATGGTCAAATAGCAGCTCATACATATTTTCTCAACAAGTATATATTTCAACTGAAGCATTACAGCGGGCATTGTGTTGAACTTCGCAATGAAAAATCACAAAAAAGGTACATGTAAAATTACATGGATTATAGACTTTTTAACTAACACGGATTTGTCGTCGTAAACGATTTTAGTTTTTCCTGATAATAAAAACAAGCTAATTTTACTGGAAGCTGAAAGGAGTCTACGTTCCAGCAGCATCAGAAATACATATATTTATTTTGTCTGGGAGTAGCAGCAATCTCTCAACAAGTATTTATTTGAACTACGGCATGAAAATGGGGATTGTGTTTAACTTTGTGATGAAATATCACAGAATACGAGCATCAATTATAACATTGATTACCCATTATTTACTTTAAATGGAATTTTCGTCATGAAGGACTTCAGCTTCTATTCCTGTGAATTTTAGATTTGATGTCGAAAGAAGTCTATGGTCAAGCAGGAGCACATACATATTTATATTATTGTTGGATCAGTATTCGCTCAACAAGTGTTTTCAACTATAGCATGACAGCGGGGATTGTGTAGAACCTTGTTGTTAAATAAGACATAATACGTGCATTTGGTAATACATTGATTACCCATTATTAACTGTAACGGTATTAGCGACTTAAGCGTTTCAGCTTATTATCTGTGAATTTATCACACAAACCAACTCAATTGATGACGAAAGGAGTCTATGGTCAAGAGAAAGCACGTTTATATTTATTTCTCTTGGTGGAGCATTTATATTATTGTTGGATCAGTATTCGCTCAACAAATGTTTTTCAACTATAGCATGACAGCGGGGATTGTGTAGAACCTTGTTGTTAAATAAGACATAATACGTGCATTTGGTAATATATTGATTACCATTATTAACTGTAACGGTATTAGCGACTTAAGCGTTTCAGCTTATTATCTGTGAATTTATCATACAAACCAACTCAATTGATAACAAAAGGCGTCTATGGTTAAGAGAAAGCACTTTTATATTTATTTCTCTTGGTGGAGCAGCAATCTCTGAACATGTATATTTAAACTACAGCAGGACAGCGGGGATTGTGTTGAACTTTGTGATGAAATATCACAGAAAACATGCATCAGTTATAACATTGATTACCCATTATTTACTTTAAATGGAATTTTTGTCATGAAGGACTTCAGCTTCTATTCCTGTGAATTTTAGATTTGATGTCGAAAGAAGTCTATGGTCAAGCAGGAGCACATACATATTTATATTAATGTTGGATCAGTATTCGCTCAACAAGTGTTTTTCAACTATAGCATGACAGCGGGGATTGTGTAGAACCTTGTTGTTAAATAAGACATAATACGTGCATTTGGTAATACATTGATTACCCATTATTAACTGTAACGGTATTAGCGACTTAAGCGTTTCAGCTTATTATCTGTGAATTTATCACACAAACCAACTCAATTGATGACGAAAGGAGTCTATGGCCAAGAGAAAGCACGTTTATATTTATTTCTCTTGGTGGAGCATTTATATTATTGTTGGATCAGTATTCGCTCAACAAGTGTTTTTCAACTATAGCATGACAGCGGGGATTGTGTAGAACCTTGTTGTTAAATAAGACATAATACGTGCATTTGGTAATACATTGATTACCCATTATTAACTGTAACGGTATTAGCGACTTAAGCGTTTCAGCTTATTATCTGTGAATTTATCACACAAACCAACTCAATTGATGACAAAAGGCGTCTATGGTCAAGAGAAAGCACGTTTATATTTATTTCTCTTGGTGGAGCAGCAATCTCTGAACATGTATATTTAAACTACAGCACGACAGCGGGGATTGTGTTGGACTTTGTGATGAAATATCACAGAATACAAGCATCAATTATAACATTGATTCCCCATTATTGACTTTAAATGGAATTTTTGCCATGAAGGACTTCAGCTTCTCTTTTTCTGTGAATTTTGTTTGATGACGAAAGAAGTGTATGGTCAAGCAGGAGCACATACATATTTATATTATTGTTGGATCAGTATTCGCTCAACAAGTGTTTTTCAACTATAGCATGACAGCGGGGATGGTGTAGAACCTTGTTGTTAAATAAGACATAATACGTGCATTTGGTAATACATTGATTACCCATTATTAACTGTAACGGTATTAGCGACTTAAGCGTTTCAGCTTATTATCTGTGAATTTATCACACAAACCAACTCAATTGATGACGAAAGGAGTCTATGGCCAAGAGAAAGCACGTTTATATTTATTTCTCTTGGTGGAGCATTTATATTATTGTTGGATCAGTATTCGCCCAACAAGTGTTTTTCAACTATAGCATGACAGCGGGGATTGTGTAGAACCTTGTTGTTAAATATCAAATAATACGTGCATTTGGTAATACATTGATTACCCATTATTAACTGTAACGGTATTAGCGACTAGTAAGCGTTTCAGCTTACTATCTGTGAATTTATCACACAAACCAACTCAATTGATGACAAAAGGCGTCTATGGTTAAGAGAAAGCACGTTTATATTTATTTCTCTTGGTGGAGCAGCAATCTCTGAACATGTATATTTAAACTACAGCACGACAGCGGGGATTGTGTTGAACTTTGTGATGAAATATCACAGAAAACATGCATCAATTATAACATTGATTACCCATTATTGACTTTAAATGGAATTTTTGTCATGAAGGACTTCAGCTTCTAATCCTGTGAATTTTAGATTTGATGTCGAAAGAAGTGTATGGTCAAGCAGGAGCACATACATATTTATAGGCTATTATTGTTGGATCAGTATTCGCTCAACAAGTGTTTTTTAACGATAGCATGACAGCGGGGATTGTGTAGAACCTTGTTGTTAAATATCACATAATACGTGCATTTGGTAATACATTGATTACCCATTATTAACTGTAACGGTATTAGCGTCTTAAGCGTTTCAGCTTATTATCTGTGAATTTATCACACAAACCAACTCAATTGATGACGAAAGGAGTCTATGGTCAAGAGAAAGCACGTTTATATTTATTTCTCTTGGTGGAGCAGCAATCTCTGAACATGTATATTTAAACTACAGCACGACAGCGGGGATTGTGTTGGACTTTGTGATGAAATATCACAGAATACAAGCATCAATTATAACATTGATTCCCCATTATTGACTTTAAATGGAATTTTTGCCATGAAGGACTTCAGCTTCTCTTTTTCTGTGAATTTTGTTTGATGACGAAAGAAGTGTATGGTCAAGCAGGAGCACATACATATTTATATTATTGTTGGATCAGTATTCGCTCAACAAGTGTTTTTCAACTATAGCATGACAGCGGGGATGGTGTAGAACCTTGTTGTTAAATAAGACATAATACGTGCATTTGGTAATACATTGATTACCCATTATTAACTGTAACGGTATTAGCGACTTAAGCGTTTCAGCTTAGTATCTGTGAATTTACCACACAAACCAACTCAATTGATGACAAAAGGCGTCTATGGTTAAGAGAAAGCACGTTTATATTTATTTCTCTTGGTGGAGCAGCAATCTCTGAACATGTATATTTAAACTACAGCACGACAGCGGGGAATTGTGTTGAACTTTGTGATGAAATATCACAGAAAACAAGCATCAATTATAACATTGATTACCCATTATTGACTTTAAATGGAATTTTTGTCATGAAGGACTTGGGCTTCTTTTTTTTCTGTGAATTTTAGATTTGATGTCGAAAGAAGTCTATGGTCAAGCAGCAGCACATTCATATTTATATTAGGCCTATTGTTGGATCAGTATTCGCTCAACAAGTGTTTTTCAACTGTAGCATGACAGCGGGGATTGTGTAGAACCTTGTTGTTAAATAAGACATAATACGTGCATTTGGTAATACATTGATTACCCATTATTAACTGTAACGGTATTAGCGACTTAAGCGTTTCAGCTTATTATCTGTGAATTTATCACACAATTCAACTCACTTGATGACGAAAGGAGTCTATGTTCAAGAGAAAGCACGTTTATATTTATTTCTCTTGGTGGAGCAGCAATCTCTGAACATGTATATTTAAACTACAGCACGACAGCGGGGATTGTGTTGAACTTTGTGATGAAATATCACAGAAAACATGCATCAATTATAACATTGATTACCCATTATTGACTTTAAATGGAATTTTTGTCATGAAGGACTTCAGCTTCTAATCCTGTGAATTTTAGATTTGATGTCGAAAGAAGTGTATGGTCAAGCAGGAGCACATACATATTTATAGGCTATTATTGTTGGATCAGTATTCGCTCAACAAGTGTTTTTTAACGATAGCATGACAGCGGGGATTGTGTAGAACCTTGTTGTTAAATATCACATAATACGTGCATTTGGTAATACATTGATTACCCATTATTAACTGTAACGGTATTAGCGTCTTAAGCGTTTCAGCTTATTATCTGTGAATTTATCACACAAACCAACTCAATTGATGACGAAAGGAGTCTATGGTCAAGAGAAAGCACGTTTATATTTATTTCTCTTGGTGGAGCAGCAATCTCTGAACATGTATATTTAAACTACAGCACGACAGCGGGGATTGTGTTGGACTTTGTGATGAAATATCACAGAAAACATGCATCAATTATAACATTGATTACCCATTATTGACTTTAAATGGAATTTTTGTCATGAAGGACTTGGGCTTCTTTTTTTTCTGTGAATTTTAGATTTGATGTCGAAAGAAGTCTATGGTCAAGCAGCAGCACATTCATATTTATATTAGGCCTATTGTTGGATCAGTATTCGCTCAACAAGTGTTTTTCAACTGTAGCATGACAGCGGGGATTGTGTAGAACCTTGTTGTTAAATAAGACATAATACGTGCATTTGGTAATACATTGATTACCCATTATTAACTGTAACGGTATTAGCGACTTAAGCGTTTCAGCTTATTATCTGTGAATTTATCACACAAACCAACTCAATTGATGACAAAAGGCGTCTATGGTTAAGAGAAAGCACGTTTATATTTATTTCTCTTGGTGGAGCAGCAATCTCTGAACATGTATATTTAAACTACAGCACGACAGCGGGGATTGTGTTGAACTTTGTGATGAAATATCACAGAAAACATGCATCAATTATAACATTGATTACCCATTATTGACTTTAAATGGAATTTTTGCCATGAAGGACTTCAGCTTCTCTTTTTCTGTGAATTTTGTTTGATGACGAAAGAAGTGTATGGTCAAGCAGGAGCACATACATATTTATATTATTGTTGGATCAGTATTCGCTCAACAAGTGTTTTTCAACTATAGCATGACAGCGGGGATGGTGTAGAACCTTGTTGTTAAATAAGACATAATACGTGCATTTGGTAATACATTGATTACCCATTATTAACTGTAACGGTATTAGCGACTTAAGCGTTTCAGCTTATTATCTGTGAATTTATCACACAAACCAACTCAATTGATGACAAAAGGCGTCTATGGTTAAGAGAAAGCACGTTTATATTTATTTCTCTTGGTGGAGCAGCAATCTCTGAACATGTATATTTAAACTACAGCACGACAGCGGGGAATTGTGTTGAACTTTGTGATGAAATATCACAGAAAACAAGCATCAATTATAACATTGATTCCCCATTATTGACTTTAAATGGAATTTTTGTCATGAAGGACTTGGGCTTCTTTTTTTTCTGTGAATTTTAGATTTGATGTCGAAAGAAGTCTATGGTCAAGCAGCAGCACATTCATATTTATATTAGGCCTATTGTTGGATCAGTATTCGCTCAACAAGTGTTTTTCAACTGTAGCATGACAGCGGGGATTGTGTAGAACCTTGTTGTTAAATAAGACATAATACGTGCATTTGGTAATACATTGATTACCCATTATTAACTGTAACGGTATTAGCGACTTAAGCGTTTCAGCTTATTATCTGTGAATTTATCACACAATTCAACTCACTTGATGACGAAAGGAGTCTATGTTCAAGAGAAAGCACGTTTATATTTATTTATCTTGGTGGAGCAGCAATCTCTGAACATGTATATTTAAACTACAGCACGACAGCGGGGGTTGTGTTGAACTTTGTGATGAAATATCACAGAAAACAAGCATCAATTATAATATTGATTACCCATTATTGACTTTAAATGGAATTTTTGCCATGAAGGACTTGAGCTTCTTTTTTTTGTGAATTTTTTATTTGATGACGAAAGAAGTCTATGGTCAAGCAGGAGCACATACATATTTATATTATTGTTGGATCAGTATTCGCCCAACAAGTGTTTTTCAACTATAGCATGACAGCGGGGATTGTGTAGAACCTTGTTGTTACATAACACATAATACGTGCATTTGGTAATATATTGATTACCCATTATTAACTGTAACGGTATTAGCGACTTAAGCGTTTCAGCTTATTAATTCATCACACAAACCAACTCAATTGATGACGAAAGGAATCTATGGTCAAGAGAAAGTACGTTTATATTTATTTCTCTTGGTGGAGCAGCAATCTCTGAACATGTATATTTAAACTACAGCACGACAGCGGGGATTGTGTTGGACTTTTTGATGAAACTCACAGAATACGAGAATCTGCTTATTTATTGATTATTCATAAATAACTTAAAAGGATATTGCGTAATAAAGGATTTGAGCATTTGTTCTGTGAATTTATAATATAAACAAACTCAATTTGATGACAAAAGGAGCCGATGGTCAAGCAGATCCTATATTTATTTTGTCTGGGAGGAGCAGCAATCTCTCAACTGCAGGTTTATTTAATGGCCAGATATCGTGATTTATGGTGGGAGTCGTACAAACGGTACAATTAATTCAGTGCGGTTATTGGGCTACCAAGCTCGGAAAACCGTTGCCGGAAAGTTTCGATAGACGATGTGCGTAGGATATTGTACACACTAGTGTATACGCCGTGTGTACCCATCTAAGCACCACTAGACCTAAACAGTATGTGCACTATCGTGTAGTATGTTCAATCTACACTAGCCGTTATAGCTATGGAGAGTGATGGAGTGGGTGCACCTAGCTCCTCCTAAACGACCAAGACTCCAAGAGGAAGACCTCCGAGCGATAATCCTCCAGCAAAACGTGCCTATAGTCTCGATCGGGCAAAACGGGAGGGCACAAGAGTGTACCTTTTAGATTCGTTTCCTTCTTGGATACAACGAAAGAACAAATTGAAATTTCATCTGAAGATGGTGGAGCTGGAAAGAAGAAGTCGCATGCAGAGTTTGCCAACCACTTACTGAAACATCAGAGAGACAGACCGTGTCGTTTATGTAAAAGGTAAGATATCTTTTTGACACATAACCACATAATTAGGCATGTGCAAATTCAAAACAGCTAGCAGTGGTCCCCCTTGCAAACCCCTTAAGTGTCTAGTCACGTTTAGTTGGTAATAAGGATTTATGGCACTATTAGTCTTTTGTAGGTGACCTAGGCAACCTTTAAAGTCATAAAGTGAAACGATTTATACTGTCTTTCCCAAATTGTAATTCAACAGTGCGGAAACACCGTAACCGTGTATACTCGTGTAGACAATTATGTTCATTAAACAACACCGTACACTCGCAGCTGCCGAGATCAGTGGTTACAGCGCTAGCTCCATCCTCAGCGCACTAAATATTCATATATCATAGGGGGTTAACACTTATGTATTTCTTTATCCAGCTCCATCCTGAACGCACATTAAAGCCCACCCACATTATTTAAACCACGCCTATATCTCCAGTCTCAGCACACTCCTTATGTCATTCAAAGGTTTCCCCCGCCTTTTTATGTTAATTTCACCTCTCGCTAGCAGCAGCTTCCTACGGCGACAATCGCAAGCTTGAGAAACCGTCATATACAACGAAGAAATGTGCAATTAACCATCTAATTATTGCAGACGACGATGTCAAATTCTTGCTAGAATAATGGGGTATGAGTAACCTTAAATTAGTGTTTAAATGTAAAGGTGAATAACGGGATCATGTCGATTTTGTCATTTCTGCGATACAGTCAGTACGCGCGATATTGAAGTATAACCTAACGTTAGCTCTTACGTTGTTAGGCTAGGTTAGGCCAGATCCTTTCCCTGATGTAGTAAATACGCTGTACTACTAGCTGAGATAGTATAGGCTAGTATTTGTATACTAGTAAGTACCTTCACTTCAGGACTAAATCTATACCTAAGTAAGTTTATGCCTGTACTGTGTGTCATACTCAAAGCAAGACCTTCCCTAATTCAAGGCCACCTCTAGTGACTACTTCTACCAAATGCGAGTAATTGTGGTGTACGGTAACTTCTGAGGGCACACCTAATCAAAGCCACGCATTAATAGTGAAATTATACATAGGCATAAACCTCTTTGCACTTGGGTCAGTACACTTTAGTGTAAGTTAGAGTTAGACCCTGTAGGCCTAGCTTGCCTTCACTTTTAAAGGGTGTGAAGACTCGCGCAAAAAGAAACGTCTCATGCCGGTAATCTGACCTACTGTAGTTTCGAATGAGGTGTAACAGAATTGTTAGACACCACCATCGATTCTAATTTCTAGAATATACCCACACACAACTTGCTACGATCGGTAATTAGAGACTAGTGTACAGTCAGTACATACAGCTGCGGCCAATACACACAGCACAGTGTACAATCAATACAGCGATGGACATCTCAGGTCCAGCTAAAGATAACAAGGTATCATGTTTTATTACTGTACTGTCTGCATTTTGTAGCGACACAAACAAATGTCACTCGCAAGCAACGGAGAGTTAACTTTCAGATGGCCGCACGCGGTTTGGGGCGAGTCTTCAATGCCTTTAAAAGACTAGGCCTAGGCTATGCTAGTGGTCTACATGGTTGGGAAATGGCTAATAGTGATTGCAGACACTGAAAGAAGAGATTGCTTAAAATTGCAAGTGATGCATTTATGGTGGTGGCCTAGACTAACCTCTGACTCTGAGTGTAAAACTTACCCAGGCTATGCTATAAACAGTTAAGCTAGTAAATTTAGGTTATATGTATTGATAATGTGAAATTTAATTAGAAAGATGATAATTTTGTACTATTCATTTATGAAAACCAAGAAACTTGTGTACGGTTAATCTCAATCTGGACTATACTTCAATGTTAATTGGTCAGAAATCAGTGCCTTGGGGAGAAGAGAGGGGGAAGGGGGAGACTTGTGTGTCAAATTTAAACAAGTTTTGGCTGAAATGTCAGTTAATTAGGCTAGGCCTTCCCATGCAATGATATAGGTTTAGCCTAGGCCTAGTCACATATCAGATTTATCCACATGAGAAATGTAAAAATGAAACACCACATGACTAGGTCACAGCTTTGCACTCCCAATGTTATAAGCCTCATACTATAACACAGACATAAGTTTTATTAATCTCATGTTGTTCTTATTCAAAAAATATACTACCCGGAGGTAGGTTTGAAGCACTGTCAGTGAGACAGATTATATTTCCATATTAGACACAGCAGATCATGACATTGGTGTAAATCTCAATGAACTAAACTGCCCATAACAAGGATTCCTTATGGCATTGATTTCTGAACATTAAAAAGGGACACATTGATTTTCTGAAAATTCAAAAAGGGACATATACAGTTTTCATGGGAGAGAATGTTTATATAGATACAAACTGATAAGATTTAAACATGGTTCAAAACTCAAATAAAGACCATTAATGGAATTGATTTTGTGTTACTTTGAAAATATTTTGTAACAATTGTGACCGGCTTCTGTTAGGTTCAGAAATAAATAACTCTTTCTGTTATTATGTGTCATTTTGTGTGGCAGAAATGGAAGATTTTTCCCAAGAGGAGCTAACAGCCATGACAGAGTACAAGAAACACACAACCTTGAGCCTTCCAATACCGTACTTGCAAACTACATGGCAAATCTGTTGGCTGCAGTTTACTTAGCCCTATGATGGTAAGTGTTGTTCAATGTAATTGCAACTGAATACTGCTGAGTATTACTATTATTATATCTCTATACACAAGTTGAGCAACTAAAACAGTTTGTGGTACAACAAAGACATGCTTCATATTGCCTTATATTAAACTACAACTCAAACCAAAAATGAATTGCATGGTGATTGATACCATGCATAAGTTATGCTTGTAGAGGTCAATTGAGGTCATTGCGATCATTGCAATAACCCATATCTCATACGTCCATACAGGGCTCGAAATTTCGTAATTTCTAGGGCAGGCCAACTGGCCTTGGAATACATGTTTTTGGGGAGGGCATCAAGGCCAGTGGGGAGGGCAGCAAGGCCAACGCTGAAATTGTGAGCAGGGCACCAAGGCCACTTTGAAAAATGATGCGAAGAATGTCTCAATTTGTAACCTGTTTTATTTTCACACCGCCGCGTAACACTCCTCCATGAAACAGCATTATTATTATGAAATTCATACACAACGCCGAAACACTGTCGATAATACAACTTAACTGCATATGCTTCCAGTGTACAACTCTCCACTACATAATTATTCGGTCTTCCGACTCCCGCCTGAAATTGGGTGTACTTGTAATTGCCAATAGTGACACACCCTCCCGAAATAATCCTGTGTAACTTGACTCTACTGGGAATTTCCCAGATTCTACCAATCACCTCGCATTCATGTAGTTGTTAAGCCAATAAGCGAGCACGATTCTGTGACGTCAATCAGCCAAAGCTGTATAATGGTACTACTGTGTGCAGGTGTGGTTTGACCGTAGCTGCTACTGGTTGTAAACTTTTTCGAACTTTCTTTCAATTTACGATAAATACAGGTATGTTATACATACATATACGTGAATGATATGGTTAGGAAGCTAAACATGTTCTCGCTCGGAATATGATGATTTTGTTCACATTGTTGTCCCTGGAATAATTTCTTCGCGATTCTAGAAACACTGTATTGCATTACGACTGAATTTCCCACTGAACTACGTTACGAAAATGCAATGATAGCCCGCGGATGGTCGTATATTAATCAGTTGGATAGGCTCACATTCGTGTACCGTTAGAATGCGGTACGTTTTCACACCAACTACCAAGGTCAGTACTGTGATGATGTTCAATTTGCGATCACAGTTCGTTATTCACGTCCTGTGACTGCGATTCGCTAGCATGCTCTTCATCATTTTCCGCGAATAATAGCCACGCTTTTTCGAAACATATGATTCGTTTTTTTGTCATTCTCAAAGTCGCATTTGTCCAATGCCTATTCCTGCAAAAGGCACGGAGGCCAATGGGTAAAAAGGGCAAGGCCAGTACTGGCCTTGATAGTAGAAATTTTCCCTTGGGCATCGCGGCCAGTGGCGAGGGCACCTGCGGCCATGGCTGCACTGGCCGCCGCTTATTTCGAGCCCTGCGTCCATACACTTCCTCCTAAGTGTTAAAAGACATCGATTTATCTTTGCAAAAGATTGGTCACTTACTCTCTGCCAATTGTGGAAGCATAACTTGAAGTCACTGCAAAGTCATCAATTTTATATTAGATGAATTTTCTTGTGATAGTGAAATACAGTTAAATTAAGGTGCATGTGTCTTAAAAATTTCAAACCAGAAAGGCCAAATCAGGACTGTACAACATAACTGTACACAATTCTAAGCATTTCCTACATTCTGTGTTGTAGATGGCAAGTCTCTGACTTCTAGTTTTAATTCTCTATGGTATAAACAAAGAGTGTGACCATGGCCTTCAGTTAGTGTTAGTTCTTTTTAAAATTGTTGTCATAGAGCAGTGAGATACCTTAGCCATCTCAGAAATGGGGGGGGGGGGGGTTGGGTAAAGATGTAAACTTTCAGTGAATGTTATTTTACTGTATCAAATTTAAGCAATTTCACAAATCTTTTGGATATTTCAGAAAGTGGGGGGGGGGGGGGTTGGGAGAAGATGTAAACTTTCAGTGAATGTTATTTTACTGTATCAAATTTAAGCAATTTCACAAATCTTTTGTTGCAGATGAACCTGGCATTTTCTCTTTTAACTCTGTTGTTTGGGGAATTTCAACATCGAAGGGTGCAAGGGTGCATCCTTGCAATCATTCATAGATGTAAAACAAGTAAGTGTCATTTTTTAGATTTATCTACATAGAATTGCTGATAGCCCACTGATTAATGGTAAAGTGGAACCAGTTTAGATCTGTAAGGAAATTAAGGAAATTGAACAATTTATTTACTGAGATGTCAGCCAGAAACAACACGACTTTGCAAAGAATGGCAACAAATTGTCTATAACAAAGAGAAAATTGCTTTGACAGAGAACTTTCAGTGCTCCTACCTTTATCTACCGTAAAATGACAACAAAAACAATGTTGAACCAATATCACACCCTTTGGTTGGACTGTAGGCTAAGTGCCTCAAATAACACTATTGACTCATTTTGCTCCAAGCAACTATCGTGTAATGCACATTTACACATTTGACCTTCGCCTATGATGCAATTGGTATGTCAAGTTCACGAACACATCTTACTTACATCTCCATTTTCTTGTTTGTCCAAAAGATCAGAGGAAACGACCGTGAAGAATGGTGATCTTTAATTAAACTTCTCTCCATTCAAGTTCGTTAACACACCATTTAATACTTTAATTGTTTCATTCCTTTCCTAGATTTGTACAAACTGGATGAGGTGAAAAATGAGAAATTGAGACACGCTACCAAGTAATACAGCTTTGCAGTAGTAGAAAGATGTCTTTGGCTTCGATGATGCACATCAAGAATGTGATTGTAGCTGTTTATGAGAATTAATTTGATTTTTTGCATTTCAATTCATCTCTCTGTCCACAATTGATAAGACCTGCTTTTACAACTTCAATGAAACTTGCATAGAGATGACCTGTGATGAAGAGACATGTGGAAGTGCTCAGGAATTTTATGTCATAGGTCATTTAGGGGTCGGTTTAGTTAATCGTTTGGAAACGCTTTTTCCTGAGTCCACGGACGGACGTGTGGATGTATGCAAAACGTGATCATAATTTTGGTCATTGGGGGTCGGAGTTTCAGAAATTTTATGCTCAAGGACACTTCGGTCTATTCTTTAACTATTTAACTGTTACAGTAGTTCAAAATCTTTTCAAATTAATCTTTCTTGTGATTATAATAAGCGAAAATTACCACTTTCTATTGGAGTTAAAATAATTTGCACAAGTATGCGAGGTCCAAGGAGGAGCTTGTGACTAAAACATTAATGATATCGTTGGAAGCCTAGTTATTGTCTTGCAGATCCTTGCTCGATCTTCGGTTTGCCAGTGCAAAGTGGTAAACTATAATGGTAATTAAATATAAAAAATAAATTTGGTAATATGTCATCTTTATCAACAACAATGTGAACATAGGTCTTCTAAGACCTTCCTATCTAGTTTAAAGGTAGTCAGTATAGGCCCAAACTATAGCACTTTATAATTGCAAGAAGTTTTCAAGAAGTACTTTCCTGGAGGTCTTTACTCTACAATTGTTCTCAGACATTTTTAAGGAACACACAAGATGACTGAATGTCCCAGTGAGGACAATTTCCTCAAAGGTTGTCATAAAAACAGTTTAAGAATTGTGACCAGAGGTGACCATATATGAATATCTAGCATATTTGGGGCTAATACAGCATACCTTTAAAGAAAAGGAGCTACTGACACAGGGCTGAAGTTGTCATGACAAAGGTTATTGGGAGAGAGGCTTTGATCAAGTTTTTGGTTTCGATGAATATCGTAACCTATGCATTCATGATGGCGTATGTGTGCGTTTGTGATGCCCAGCTTGTAAACACGATATCTTAAGAAGGTAATGTTGGACCAGGTTGTTATGGAACCATAACAACTCCCTGGTTGGACCAACTTCATGTTTGGTTTGTAGGTGTACCTCATTGAGTACAAGAAGCCTATTGTTTTCTATGGAGGTCAAAGGCCATTTAGGGTCTCTAGGGGTCAAAATGTGAAAACCTTGTAAACACGATATCTCAAGAAAGGAAGCTTGGGCAAACCTCATTTTAGTGTGTAGACGTACCACATTGAGTACAGGAAGCCTAATGTTTTTGGTGTAGGTCAAAGGTCATTTTGGGACAACAGGTCAAATTGTGACAAACATGCTATTGCAAGAAGAAAAGATCTCATATTTGGTTTGAAAATGTACCATATTACATTTAAGGAGCCTATTATTGCTTTTGGTGGAGGTCAAAGGTCATTTGAAGTCAACAAATGCCAAACATTTACTCCCCTCTTACCTGTCTCTCCACACTAAGACATCTTCCTTGACATAATCTCGTAAGGGAAGCTTGGACAGATCGCATATTTGGTATGTAATTGTACCACATTGAGTACACGAAGCCTTAATGTTGTGGGCGGAGGTCAATGGTCATTAGAGTTCACCAGGGGTCAGATTGTGAAACCATGCTTTACACAATATTTCAATAAGGACTGATGTCATATTTAGTATGTTGATGTATCTATCACATTAAGTACAAGAAGCTTGTTGTTGAGGTCAATGGTCATTTCAGGACAGCCTGTGTCATTGTGAATTTATTTTTTGTCACATCTCCCTGCTTTTCACTGTATTACTAATATCAAGTATGTTGTACACCATCAATATACATTACGTCAGATTCATGCAGAAAATAGGTGAATGTTACATCATCGAAACCCCTATGCATTGTTGCGTTCAGGTATAGGGTCCATTTCTTGTTTTTTAGTGAAACTGTTCAAGTCATTTTCAAGTTGTTTCCTTGTGCAAAAGTGCAGATCAAGGTCTTGGTATCCCTGTTACATTTCACAGTTGATGTTGAGCAATCAGTGCTTCAGCATGCGACGATGGTTATGTTGTAAATATGTCCTCAAAATTTTGATTTCAGTATTGCATTTCTTATAGAAATTTATTTTTTAAATATTTGAGGTATTAATTAAACTATATTGCAAAAGTTCAAAAGTAATGGAGATGCAAATAAAGTTAGCTATTAGTAGCATTAAATATGTTGTTTTATAATTTATGTTTTGCTTTTTCAAAATTTGAATGCATTGCAACTAAATGGAGAAAAGGGGGCATACCCAATAGTATTATAGTGGTGATTTAACCAGGAATGGGGTGGAAAATTCTGTGATATTATCCAGGATAGTGTTGGCATCAACCAGGAAAAGTGTGGTAAATTTGACCAGGAAAGAGGTGGAACTTTTATGATATTAACCAGGATAGTATTAGCACCAACCAGGAAATGTTGGTTGATTTAACCAGGAAAGAGGTGGAATACGTTTAATATATTGTTAAAAAAAGCTTAAAGTTGGTCAAATGTCGCATTTTTTATGATTCCACACTAAAATGCCGTATTGAGCTGCCCTGAGGTGGAGCTGGGTTTTAACCCCGAAAAACACCCTAAATGTGCATCAATGAAGCTGAAATATATACATAGTGTATTTAATAGACTTGACAATTAATATGTAGTCCATTTAGGGTCATACATTATCTCAATAATTGTTAAAAAATCTTAAAGTTGTTCAAATGTCGCATTTTTTATGATTCCACACTAAAATGCCGTATTGCCAGCTGCCCTGAGGTGGAGCTGGGTTTTAACCCCGAAAAACACCCTAAATGTTCACCAATGCAGCTGAAATAAATACATGATGTATTTAATAGACTCGACAATAAATATGTAGTTCATTTAGGGTCATACATTATCTCAATAATTGTTAAAAAAAAGCTTAAAGTTGGTCAAATGTCGCATTTTTATGATTCCACACTAAAATGCCGTATTGAGCTGCCCTGAGGTGGAGCTGGGTTTTAACCCCGAAAAACACCCTAAATGTTCACCAATGCAGCTGAAATAAATACATGATGTATTTAATAGACTCGACAATAAATATGTAGTTCATTTAGGGTCATACATTATCTCAATAATTGTTAAAAAAAAGCTTAAAGTTGGTCAAATGTCGCATTTTTATGATTCCACACTAAAATGTCGTATTGAGCTGCCCTGAGGTGGAGCTGGGTTTTAACCCCGAAAAACACCCTAAATGTTCATCAATGCAGCTGAAATAAATACATGATGTATTTAATAGACTCGACAATAAATATGTAGTCCATTTAGGGTCATACATTATCTCAATAATTGTTAAAAAAGCTTAAAGTTGGTCAAATATCGCATTTTTATGATTCCACACTAAAATGCCGTATTGAGCTGCCCTGAGGTGGAGCTGGGTTTTAACCCCGAAAAACACTCTAAATGTGCATCAATGCAGCTGAAATAAATACATAATGTATTTAATAGACTCGACAATAAATATGTAGTTCATTTAGGGTCATACTTTATCTCAATAATTGTTAAAAAAACTTAAAGTTGGTCATAAGTCGCATTTTTATATGGTTCCACACTAAAATGCCGTATTGAGCTGCCCTGAGGTGGAGCTGAGTTTTAACCCCGAAAAACACCCTAAATGTGCATAAATGAAGCTGAAATAAATACATAGTGTATTTAATAGACTTGACAATTAATATGTAGTCCATTTAGGTTCATACATTATCTTAATAATTGTTCAAATATGTTCATCAGTGTATTTTACAAAACTCAGGTCACAGTGAGACTCCGTAGCACAGTTTCAAAACGGGGCGCGGCTTAACACAATGGTTTCACATAATTTAATATTATTAAATGCACTGAGCTGGAGCTGTGCAAAGTTGTAACCCCTAATGTAACATACTGCACGTTCAGCACCGTTGGTGCTGAACGTGTATGCTAACTTCAATTTGGTCTAATCACGTTACAAAACGAATGAGCGGCTGAATGTGCGGCTCACTTGACTCTGGTCTAGCCTAGGTCCTATAAAAGGCTATAGGCCTCGGCCAGGGGTAGTTTCATTAGACCAAGGCCTAGGGGCCTTACACTAGCTAAACATAACAGTATAAAAAGGCAACATAATCTTATCATATCAATGTATAAATCTCACGTATCAAGGCGTAATGCATTCCGCCAACGCCACTGTAAAATTCGACAACACGAAGTTGCTCAACAGGGGCTGCCATTTTGTTATAGTAAACGTTGACTGCATTTCAGCGTCTTATTCCTCACAATATTTGGTTTAGGAAACATTTGTACGGCGGTGTATAACGTCCATTGTATTGCACTTGATCTACAGCTGGACGACATCGTTCCGTTGACTTACGAACTAAAATCGTCACTTTTCAAGCCCCTCAAGAACAGAGAGAAGCTTTTAATCGGATTTTTCATACGCAAGTGACGTAGTCAGTTGGAGAGAGGGAAGAAAAACACCCAGCAGAAGTTCCTACTATCGCAAGCAAGTATACACAAATCAGTGTTGATAGTAATGATAGTAGGCTACTGTTTTGCACAAGTCTTAGCTCTCTAACCGAAACAACATTTACTCAAAGGGAGGGGGTACCTCTCCCATTCGAACCCTTCCCCGAAAAGACGGTTAGCAAACTTTTGTGCCCTCACCTCATCATAGGCGTTACCAGCAATTCCAATCTTTTGGGAAAGATGGGGGGGGGGGGCTAAATATATCCATGAGGTATCGAATATTCAAGAGGAATTTTGATCGATTTCGAAACCGGCTATCTATCTCAGGCCCCTAGCTGGGGTCACGTATCCTGGAACTTGAATGTATATCAGGCCCTAAGCTGGGGTCACATTTCACTGGAATGTATCTCAGGTCCCTAGCTGGGGTCACATTTCCCTGGACCTTTAATGTATTACAGGCCCCTAGCTAGGGTCACATTCACTGGAATGTATCTCATGCACCTAACTGGGGTCACATTTCACTGGAATGTATATCAGGTCCTAATTGGGTCCCGGAGTCGATCCTTTCCGAAGATAAACCTTTTTCAGATGTCATCCTTTTTTTCTCTCGTATATTGAGATATTTAAGTACTAATTGCACGTGTTAGGGAGGAATTCAATTAGGATTTTTTTTTTCAATGCCCAGGCCGGGGCATCCCCGAAGTTTTTGGATTTTGAGATATTTGGTTTGCTCTCTCCATGGTAACGACTTTAGAGTAAGAAAAGGACATGTCAGAAGGAGGAATATAAGTTCTGTAGAAGGTATTCTAAACCTGGAAGCTGCAGTGCTTACACATCTGTTGTAGCTATTTTAACTTGAGCACAGATAAACATTCAAATCAACGGAATGTATTTCAAAGCCTCTTGGGAGGGGGAGGGGGGGGGGTCCAGGGGAAATCTCTCGGATTGTGATGCATTTTGTTAGCCTTATATAATTAAGAAAATTTGACGTAATGGATAATCAAGTTTGCTATACCTTCAAGTTCTCTGGGAGGAGGCAGGAGGGTAAGCAATATGTTTGAAGGAATGCCCCCCTGGTCCCCCACCCCTATAATTTATCACAGTGGGTAGAGCTTATCTTGTATCATGAAAAGTATATAGTACCAATGTATTTTTTAATTCAATGCAAATTCCCTGACACAACTGGCTTGAACCCATCACATAACGACTGCTGGCTTAATTCTCGCCTGTCCTACCTAACACATGCATGTTAGCTGATGGCTGGACGCAAATACATTGACATTTGTGTATAGACTTTACAATTCGACAGCAGAAACATAACTCCAAGTTTGGGAAATAAATGTTATTAGAAATTAAAAATAGTTAGACTATATCTTCAAGTTAGTACCTGTGCTAACACTAACACTGAATTAGAATATAGTAAGTAGATGAAGAAAGGAAACGTATCACAGAATCTTTTGATTTGATTTTTCTAATTTTACAACTCATCATCACGATTACATGGCGGTTCTGACGGGGCAAACAAGTTTTAGATTTATTGCTTTAATATATAACACGCATTCAGACAATTCGACAGTGGCGGAGCAAGGGGTGTGGGTCAGAGGGGCGAGAATGGTCTGTAGGAGCGCTTTCGACACTATCTAAGTGGAGCGCCATCACAGGTTGGCGCGGATCGTACAACACATTTTTGAGAAAAGATACTCCCTAGATCGCCGGAAATGACCCTTTCCAACACACTGATCACTGAGCGGCGTATAACGTACACTGCATGCCGACTTAAAGTGTATTACTTTTTCAGCCACTGCGCGTGGCGTATCGTCTAAAAATAGATCGAAAACCCCATACAGTTCTTGGAAATGGTTTTGTACAACAGAAGTGTCGATAATTAAAGATCGCCGTTAGATCATTTGTCAGAAAATTACACCAACAAAATTGTGACAAATGTCAATAGGGAGATCATAGATGGAAACGCAATAAAAAAGTCAATAATCGCGAATAAGTAAAAAAAGTTAAAAAGCTGAAAATCGCGCCATCAGTCCATTTGAGTCCGTCAAGAGGGCATCCGCCCCTGACTGTTGGAAGCTCCGCCACTGTAATTCGATACCTGTTAAAATTAGTTTAAGTCATTTAATATCGTGTTTTTGAAGAGTTGTAAAGTTTAGGATATAACCCGGCATATTTATCATTTGATAATATTGCTTTATATCGGGTAATATATGAAGAAAAGAACATATTCATGAAAGGCGGGTTTAGGGTTAATTTTATTAACTGTACGATTGGTTACAATGTTATGTGTATAATGTTAGAATATATCATGAATGGACATGTGTATTTGGTTTCAAAACCAGGAATTACAAAGCGTTTATTAAAGCCAACATGAAAGAAATATGAAATAACTTCAAACCGGTAACAAAATAATGATATTCATCGGTAGAATTTTGACAATGTATAAAATGTTCTGTAAAATTACTAAAACTTTAATCAGCTGTTTCTAATGAAGTTTTGAACTATTATTGGTTTCTGCACTGAACGGTGGGTGTCAGAGCGGGAGGGGACAAGCCTGATCGGTTCGTGCAGGTTAGCAAAACATTTTTTTTTTAAACTACGTGGGAAACTTAATTACTTAAATACTGGGAGACTGCTCCAGATTAGGCAACCCGGGAAGAGACTGTATAAGCTAAGAAAACAAAAAAACACTAAATAACCTACAAGACCTGCCATATATAAGGGTACGATCATTAATTTCAAGCTTCAGTACACAAAATGTTCCGATTGTCATGAACTTGTTCGTTTCATTATTTGAATGTCATAACAGTCACGCCATCCTATTATCCTAGTACACTATTATCTATACCTGTGTTACAAATTGTGATAATTTCAGCTATCGATATATCGAAAATGCAAGGTAGGAATTGTATGAAAATTTCACCAGGATGCTTAGTATATAATCTTATTTAATTAGTCAAGATATATTATCCTCTGAGTTATCCTTTTTAAGATTAGCAACTTTGCAGTCTATTTTGAGTCTAGACGTAACTTATCAAACTCGTCTATAGAACAGAGTCATCAAAATGTAGTAAGCATTGAATGAAAACAAATGAAAATTAAAAATATGATTTCTATGGAAGAACTTAAAGTAATTAGAACCATTCTGGTTCAATTCCTGTTGCAATGCTATCTATCATTATACCGACATTATGACGTCATACCAGCATTTAAGGAGAGATTGCATGTTAAGCGCATGATCAAAGTATTTTGACTGTTATACTGATAAAACGTTAGTCTTAAACGTTTATATCTTTGTCTGTAGGTGAATTATTGTAAGCGTTCATGTTATATTATTCGTGCGCTGATGGAGATCAGTCAATACAACAAATAGAATATGCCTTAAAATTCATCATAATAAACTAAAAGTATTTCAAATCATGATTTGAAATGGATAGAACATAAATCTGTAAAAACAATAACAAATTAAAAACAAAAGTATTGAAACAATCGAAAAAGTTATTTAAGTATCAGTTACTTAATATACATAATATACATTTGTCCTTTGAAATCATTTGATATGACGTAACATTCATGTCATCCTATTGTCTTCATGTTATGAATGAAACTACACTGGAACTTAAAAAAAAAATGAAGAAATGCTGACTTAGAACAAACATATCCCAGATATTAATTAATATCACATCTAAGTCCTTGTAGTTCGATTTTAATAACGCAATGACATTGTAGATATACAATGAATGTCATTGAGTCTTACCATTGACACAATTTCGGTGGCTCTAATCTTGTTAGATTCAAGACATTACGTAACTCAGTTTGAATCAAAGTTTTAATCAAAATTTAGTAAAAGAAGGAACAAAGAAACCACATAAAAGTTGAACCATGCAATCCTAGTTACCGAGTGTATGTGGATACAGTATGTACAGATTTTAACCAAAGCATTACAAACATGTCTGGTTAAAAGTAGTTTAGAAGTATTTACAAAATTAGGCGTTTAATTAATGTTCTGAGTAGTAGAATGTTTGTCGGGTGAAGGGGGGGGGGGGTGGCGTCGGGGAGGTGGTGATGTTGATCTGGAATTGGGATGAATCATCATTACATACAATTTGACCAATAAAGGATTTGATATCCTGCTTTCGAGGAGTGCATGGATTCCGAGAGCAGGTCACCAGCAATACCTGACCAACAAACAAACCATTACGCAAGTAGCAAATACTTTGTTACATATTGTGGAAAAATTAAATCTAAAAAGTACTGTACATTACCGTTTAATTCCATTCTAAAAATGAGCGATCCGGTTGTGGTGTAAATTACTACTATAAGATCTACTTGGTCACCAATGTGGTGGTTACGTGATCTTACTCCTCCAATACCCCACCCTCACCTCCCCCCCCCCCCCCCCCGCGCCTCCACGTAAACAAAAAGAGTAAGATAGGGAGTGTACTCTTTCTTCCCTCACTCAATAGTTGACTTCAAAGTACTGATGACGTAGTGTTTGATGGATGACGTCAACAGAAGTTTGATTGGCTCTTAGCAATTTGAATGTGGCTCTTAGGGCAAAAAGAAAACAAGTATATGAGTACAGTGATGTGAATAATAAAACATAACAAATTATTTGCTGTACACTTTACAATACCAAGTAGCCTATATGAACATGTGAGATATCGAATCTTGGTTTGGAGTTCTTTGTAGTATTTGGAGTTATTTACAGTTTACAAACCTAAAGGATGGACAAGGAATCCACTAGACATCTCATCCACTTCTCCGAAAAAGAGAAATCAGGCTAGCAATAAATTTAGATTATGTATGCTACATGTGGTCCAACTAGCCGAAAAGGTAGGTACTTTATCTTAAATAATAGTGGACGAGTTTCTCATAATTACTCATTGTTTCTAACATGTGCTTCTCTGATTTTGTTAACATTATATCGAGCTAAATTCAAGCGACACAAAAAATACATTTGTTAGATGTTTCTTCAACTTGGTTATCAATGACGTCACCATACTATATCAGTTTGCTGCGAAGATGATATCTCAGTCTCTCTCTGTAACATAAAAGTAAAATGATATATATTAGGTACTATTGTTATTATAAAAAAATGGATAAAGCAACTACATATTAGTAGAACAATGCGTAAGTAATACCTACACAACCCCCCTTCCAACCCCCCGCAAAAATGTGCCATGAATTGCACATTAACATTCTTCTAAACTTCGACGAAGGAATTGATTTCTCTCTGTAAGTATACTTTACTCACCTAAATATTGTTTTTATGCTAAATGAGATTATTTGTTATACATGACAAATTTGAAGGAAACAGAAATGGAAGAAGATAATGCTCTTTAACATTTTTGTGTTTTAGAAAACAGTATCGTGACCCTCTGACCTAAACATCCCTTCTGTTTTAATTTATGAATCTGCATTTATTTTCCCCTTTTCACGATCCCACCTCACTTTATTTAAAAATTCCATTTTTACGTCCCTAATTAGGTCAGAGATGCCAAAGAGCTGACGAGCCATGAAATTGCTCAGATTTAACACTTTTCTTTCCTCTGATTCTATTATTTTCTGTGTGTAGTCCAATATAGTGACCTCACCATATCGCTAATAGTCGTTTCCTAATAAACTTTCAAATGTTTACCGACATTTTTGTCCCGGTAAGTATTAACGAAGGACTCACGATAATTTATATTTTTCCTTCAAATTAATGAGGAATGGTGGAACTATACTAACCATTATAATAACCGTTTTAGTGATAAGACACATGTTAGCAGATGAAAAAAATATATCGCTTTCAAGATATGACCTTCTTACGCCTCATCAGCGGAACAGAAGATTGTGTATCCGACATTATTGCGATACGGAACATATACTTTTGTTTCTTTCTAATGGAAGGAAGTTTTCACTCATTTTCATGCATTTAATCAGGGATCAGCCTGGTGAACACAAACTATATTAAACCCAATTACAGTTGAAGCAGATGAAACTAGTGACAATACAAATTAGAAAATCACAGATATAGGGATAAAAAATGTGTCTAATGATGGATAATTTGTTTAATATATTAAGATTTTACAATTAAAAGTAGCAAACACAATCCACTCTCAACAATACAATTTTAAATACTAAGGTAAAAAGTATTCAATTGTATTGACCGTACACTTACTTGAACCATGCCAGGACTCTCCGGTAACTCTCTTCATCGAATCCCTAAACAAGAGGAAAAGTATTAGTACTGAATATGTTTAATATAACACAAAAACAAAGACAATGCAGTATATTTTAATGTTGTAAATATTCATCATATGCAGCCATATTAATACTGTTTTCTCAGAGGTGATTGATTTAAGCTAAACCAAACTTATTTTCACTTCATTTTGAAATTCCTTTTGCATGTTTTCAAATGTCTTGACAGTTTTTGTCCTAATTATTATTATTTCAGTTATCATTTTAGGGAATTCTAACAAGTATATTCTGCGAATATTTTAGTACTGAACACGTAATACACATGACGGATAAATCCCTGAAACCATGGTCACATATGCTCTGGTCGCTTTGATTCCGTGCTTGAAAGGACTAATTTGCGAAGGTTGGATTCGAGAAAAAAAAAACGTTCTACCGTTTGCTTGAAACATTGAAAATAAGTGTATAAATAACAACAATGGGTCGTATATGTCAACAAATATTAGACTAAGACCCCCACGGTCAATAGCCTGCTTAATATGGATGGTCAGTGGTCTGGTTGGATCCGTAGACATATTGCTTAAGTCCTTAAAACTCCTGCAATTAAGTTTTAAAAGTTTTCTTATGGTGTCCCGGGGCCCCAATGCGAAAATAAATACATAACTATACTAAGTTAACAACGATGTTCCGAAAAATTATTCGCGATCATAATACACTCCCGTCCCCCTTTCCGCGGCATCCGGGCTTCTGTGGTTACCATAGTACTAACGCTTGGGGAAACTGTCAGTATGTAGGTACTAGGCCCATAGTCACAGTAATTCTTGACCTCGTATTGTTTTTTGAAATAGATGGGAGAGATTGGAGAGATATTGAGTAATTAAGAGACATATTTATTTCATTTTTCAGGCCTTTTGTTAAACCAGGATTTCTTTGGACAAAGAGGACCCTCAAAACCCTGTCAAAACAGGAAATTCAGATTACATTATTATAAGTTTCTTACTATATTGTTAGTTTCTCTGTACAGTATCAGTAAAGCGATTCTTAATTCAAACGTGTTTGACCGTTTAATGTTCGACATCCAAGGGCAATTTGCTTCATTTATCCAGTTACATGAATATAGCTATAGATTTATGTAATTAATATTGTTCCTGTATCTCCATGGTTACACACTACAGTTATGTCCGAGATGTCTAAAGACATAACATATCAAGATGTATTACAACTATTAAACTATGAGTGACTTCTAAAACTACGGCGAAGAAAGTTAGTGGAGAGGGATGGGGTTAATTTACATCTCCATCCGAATTTGGGAAACATATTCTAGTTTTAAACAATTTAGTCTGATGAGTCCTCCCTCCCTCCGTCTTAACGCAGTAAACTCAAAGCCACAAGTTTTCTGCCTTTAAGGAGAAATACTTCATCACGTCAACTTATCCGTCACCTGCATGGTGAGTACACACCCAATTTCTCTTAGTACAATTTTGTATATACAATGCTGTATGTAGCATTAATATGCACTAGCTGCACGCGTAAGCTACCGTGGTATTTGAAAATAGTTTACTCGGGCCCTAGGAAGACATAAAACGTGCATTGACATCAGCTGTTATGTTCATTCTCGACAATCGTTGACATTATTCAATAATAAACGCCCGTACAACATTATGTGTTAGCTGGATTTATCAGGTTTTCAATACATATAATGTAAACAAAAGAATCAGCGACATGTTAAAGATTAATGTTTTCATGGAATATTCAAAAATAAAATTTCACGTAGACGGGGGAAAAAAATGATGCTTTATTTTAATTCCTTGTTACGTCATTTTGACTAACATTAAAACGAGTTGGTATACTATTCAGAAATTGGCTTTCATATTGAAGGTAACAGACTAATAACCATCGTAAAAAAACAATACATGTAACAGGTTGTGATTAACAATAATCAAGATAAAACCTTCTCGCAATCTTACTTGAGGCTTTTGGAACTGACACAAATTTGAATAATATATCGCTCAATGAATTTGTGTTATTTTTAACTTTCATGTTGGCAGAGAGCCGATTCTAATGCACGCACACAGGTTCATTTCAAATCACCTTAGTTTGTTAGCTACCTATGCCGTTACTGACATGTCATTTATTTCAAGGGACCCGAATTGGAACTTGGAATTGCAGCCCTCCTCCATTAAATCCACTCTGTAAGGGATTACGGTGTGACGTCATCAATCATACACTACAGCATCAATTGTTAAGTTTGTTTATAGTTTCCTTGTATCTCATATAACAATAGTTAGCTCCGAGTTATTAATTGATGCCACAGTGCACGATTGCTTATCACAATGAATAATAATGATGCTATAACCAAGCAGATACTTTAACAACCCAGTAAATCATCTTGCTCCTAGGCTCACTCACATTTACCAATAAAGCGGACCAGTTTATCTCTTCAATTTCAATAGTTAATATGTTCCCGTTTGACGGGTATGTGATGATGCTTACATGCAAACTGTACTGCATCGTTTACCGAAGTTCTGCGAGAAGCTTAGCTCCTTTTTAACCATTCCCAACCCCTCCCCGAGTTCAGAGAATGATAATAATGATTTTATATTATCAAAGAATACTGGAGTAGATATTTATAAGCAATGTAAGTATAGCCTTCTAGAGTTAGTCCTTTATGTGTTGAGAACATTTTTACGGTAGCACTGTTGCATCGTCATATGACATTTAATGATGTAAATATAATATGTGTTTCTGATATGTCAATGAAGGTGACTTTTAAGAATATTTTTCTTAGTTCCTTCTACAGTCAATAACCTTGAAAATTTGTTTCTCGAAGAAATGAATGAACAAGGATATACTATAAGATAATAAAAACTGGTTTCTTTTGATATTTTTTGAACTTATAACGAATTGTGATCTGCACTTCAGCAGAGTGAAATAAAATAGTCATTTAACATATGTCGGAGTGGGAAGGGGGGGGGGGTTGGATGGATGGACACCTGGGGTATTTGAAAGTCAATATTCTAATATAGTGTGAGGCAATTAACCCCCATAACATTGAACTAAATCTTGTAGTATTTAAACCTCTATCCGTTTCTTTGTTTATCATTTCTTTGACTGTGTGTGCAGAAGGAGGATTATTTGGCCACAACTAAAATTGACTTTGAGAACAGTGCTATCATCATAACGAGATATAAACTCGTAACTGACCTATATAAACTATAAGTCTTTCATCCCTGATGAGAAACAAAGCATAATACTCTTTTGTCTTATTTCTTTGTTCCACAGTAATCAACACCTCCTTGTCTGTTAAAAAATTACAGTTACTAATTAACATAAATATGTCTCTCTTACCTCTTCCCCTGGTAGATCGCCTTTATAGTCACAAGCCTGAAAGGAAGAGAAATATTTTTTTCATGACATTTAGAAATTGTATTGCAGGAAAATATAATAAGCTGAAGACGAAGCAAAACATATTTTTTAGGATATATCTGCATAAATATTCCTTGCAGGTAATCGCACATCTGCATTGAACACACTGTAAGATGCACGGACTTAATAACATGAATACAAACATGGGCTTCATAGGGAAGACATAGTAGTCTTATACTCGTCATTAAACACTGAGTGACGTCATCAAACACTGGGTGACGTCATCAAACATTGAGTTACGTCAAAATGATTACTTCTCACTGATATTATCAGATGGGTACCATTGACAACAGAGAAGATGAAGCGTAGGAAAATGAGGGCAGTATTCAAAGATAGAACTCAGAACATCATGGTTGGATCAATTTAATGATATTGGTTAGCCCACATAGCAGCATATTGGTTACCCCCCCACTCCCTCCCTTCGTCTTAGATGGTATGTTTCTATCGTCTTGTTATAAAACCAGCATTGTTTTTTTTTCTTCTAAATTTACCCTGTGTATGTATATATATATGTATAAATATATATATATATATATATATATATATGTTAAATTGGATGTGTGCACATCCGCACGAAATCATTTAGACGGTCTGTAAATTAAAGACAATATTAAGAGCGGGTTCATGCAACCGATACGCCCTGTGTGTCTATCAGACTATTATAGGCCAAAATCTTGCGAGCTCGACATTGCTTTGTCCCTATATACTGACTGGGCTAGGACTTGTTTGGGTTGCTCATATACTCTATAGAACTCTGTCGGACTACCATCCTCGAATCAAGTAGTCTCGGACTCGGAATCAGGAAACATAGGACTCAACTACATCAGAGTGTTTCTTATACTATAACAAACAGACATATTGACTGGTTCTGATGGAAAGAGTACTAATAACAATAGGAACCACGTGAGGAAACAAGGCCCGGATGTTGAATTATATTACCGACATGAACTATTCGTATTGAACACCCACTGTATCCTGCACGTAAGGGTATTTTAGTTAAATGTAATACAAATTTGCACACTCTTCATATCTTGTAGAAAAATGGAATAAAGCCATTCAGAAATATTTTCTTTGTTTTCTGTAAAGTTTATTCAAACAGAACACTAGAACTCTTGTACATTATTTGTGAAACATAAGTTGTCAAGTATTTATTAACCTTTAATCGAGTTAGATATTTCTTACGGAAGCTCTAAGTGTACATGTTATGTTCAACGGTATATTAATATTATAGAAGGTATGAACCTGACCGCTTGTAATGAGCCTCAGCAGGCGATGAAAACAGAAACAACTTCAGCCCCAATGCTTACATGTATGAAATGGATGAAGCTAGTATGTACATATGGTATGACATTTGTGATAGGTCTGATTTAAGTTCCGATGCTGGTTACAAAGCAAACATGTTTCTCATGAGTTTAAGTATCTATCTAAGTTATAATAATTTATCAAACGTTTGTGAGCTATTTGGTGGCGGTTAAGTTGATACTGTAAACGAAACCAGCTATTTTAATACTACATTACTTCAGTTAATCTTGTCATCCAACCATTGTTGTAAACGGATCAGCCAGCTTCTCCTAAGAAGAGTCTAATGCACATTTAAGAAGCTTTTAACAAATGCAGAAAGCAATATACGGCAAAGGCTTAGAATCTTTACATCCGTGACGCAGTATCTTGAAAAAAAAAATCAGATTCTTTTTGAACATTGTGTTTTTACACAGCGTCACAAAATCCGCGTATATTTATTAGTTACCATGGTATGTACACAACAGAACGAAGCAGTAGGATATCCACCCCCCCCCCCCTCCATACTGACTGGTATTACGGTCTTGATATGTAAATGTGCGTGGAAAGTGATTTAATCACAGCTCCACCAAATCATCGGTTATGATGTACCACACAGAGCGAATCTAGTGCCACTTACATAATATATTACCGATATCTTATTCTATAGTTTATTCTAAATAGTGAATATGTGAGTTTCACCAATTTCAAAATAATCTTCAATTTTCTTTTCTTTATATCAATTAATGTATCACTTCTTCCTTCATTTATATCAATCACCACATTGTCCAGCATTAGCACTCTGGAAAACAGTGAGTCTGATGTTTACAATCAATTACGTTTATCATGCACTTCACACAAACGATATGCAATGTAAACCAGTGTCTATTGGGATTTTACAACCATAAAAGTACAACACTATTGAATCGCCCTGCTTCGCCTCAGTCACCACTTCATCCTCATTTCTCAAACTCTACGTAATTAATGTCCTATTTACAGTAGTGTACTTGAAACCGTCGCAAAAATATGTACTTCGATAAATAAATGTTTAAACAGTAGAGATCCTTAAATCCCTTGAATCTACTGGAGAGAACAGTGTTAATTTATTACCAGAATTTAATTAAGTTGTACATAAGTCATGTTTACACTAATCTGGATAAATAATAACTTAAACTATAGTTATCATTCATATCGCTTGAAACTATAAGAGAGAACAGAGTTAATAATTGAGTAAGAACTTAAAGAGTAACAAAAATGGACTTTTAAATTTTCTGTATTTTGTGCTGTTTTCCAAATCCCACCTGGGAAGATTAAAGTAATTGATTTCAACACACAAAAACCCGTGGCACTATTTTTTTTTTAACTTTAAAGAGAACAACAGTGTGAATCGAGTCGCGCAATACCAGTTCATCCTCGTTTTTGCCCTAGAAACTCCACGTTTTTTTTTTATGTCCTACATACAGTATTGTACTTGAAAGCTTCGCATAAATCCCTTGAAGCTATTAGAGAGAACAGTGTTAATTTATAGCAAAACTTAATTCAGTTGTATGTCAGTCATGTTTACGCTAATCTGGATAAATAATAACTTAAACTATAGTTATCATTCAAATCTCTTGAAACTAGTAGAGAGAACCGAGTTAATAATTGAGTAAGATTGAACTTAAAGAGTAAAAAAAAAAAACTTTTAAAAATGTCTGTATTTTGTGCTGTTTTCACTACAATCTGCTAGTAGCAAACTTGACCGTTTTACGGAAAATGAAAAATTTTGTATGTTTCTTCAGTCAACCAAAATCCCACCAGAGAAGATTAAAGTAATTGTTTTCAAAAAAAAAAAAAATATCTGTGACCCTAATTGGTGGGACACAGATTTTTTAAATTTAGCTAAACGACAAATTCACTAATCAAGAGCAGTCACGTGATTGAACTTTGTTGCAGGGTATCCAATAATTCTGAAAATATCACATGGTTTGGTCAAAGTTTACAACATATTACGTACTAGGCAGTTACATAAAAACCTTCACCCAGTGACTAAATTCTCACCTTTATTTGTTGTTAATCATAAACTAATTTGTTATTCAGTTATAATAAGTTTGGAGTCAAAATCACCCCAAAATCTGTCCCTGTAATTAGCTGCTAAAATTCTCACATCACCATCCTGTACATTGGGCCTAATTCTCTAAAACAACCAAACAAATTGTAACAGTAAATTTGTTCAGTAATTACTGGAACGAAGACAAATTATTTAAAGCTGCTATCATTTAGAATGGAAATTATGCATGGAAGGCCTACCGTAAAAATGAAAAAATCCCCTTCAAAAACAGCGGCAGCTATACAGGAGCAGTTATACAGGCGCAGTCCTACGGGGCAGCTATACGGGGAGGCTAAACGGTTGCCGCTAAACGCGGGCAGCTTTAACTGCACAGTTAGAGCTAGAGGCAGATATAGGCCATGGGCCGTAGCTCTGAATTCCTTCCAGAAAATGATTCTTGTTACGTCCGGAGTGGTATTACATGAAATATAGTCTGAGTTATAGATAATATGTCCCTAATAAAGAATCAAGTTGTTCTTTTGCTCAAAAGTGGCACATTAATATGTAATTCACAGATAAAATGTCAAATTTTCCAACATAAAGAAAAACATAAGAAAAACAGTGCCCTCACTTGATCAAAAATACGTAGTCTGTCTCCAGATAGAAACAGTTTACCCCCCAAAAATTCACATTTTGATGTGGAAACCTTTATAATTGTAAAGATTATGTAAGGCACAACATTTCTAAAAGTCTGTATAGGCATATGGCTATTGGAATAATATTTTTCAACTGTACTTGGTGTTTATTTGTAGTGGGGATAGGCCAGTTTGTTCATTGTTAAATTGTTGAAATACACTATTTCTAGGCAATTAATGATCCAGTAATAACAAATGAGAGCAAGGAGTAGGCCAGCATGTATACATAACATGATTGAGGAGGGGGTCATTCTTGGTGAATAAATAAGCACATTATTTCATATTCATTATAATCAAACTGGAGATTCCGATAGACTTTTTTAACAAACAAAGTATGTCTAAACAGCCAAAAAAAGTGACAAACTCAGATATGTTCTTCTTTTATTTATCAAGCAGCGCTTCACCTAACTACCTTAACAAAAAAACTTTAAATCTCATTTGTAATATGCATTAAACTGTTTGTTGATCATAACATTGCACATGAAACTTCTGTAGATAGTATCAGTAAGTTGTACTCTTATGAATACCCATGGTGAATGGGTGGCACTTACTCGTCAACAACAAGTTAAACGACTGTACACACAGGACCCATCCACAAAAATCGAGCCTCGTTTTGTTTGTTTGTTTTTTGCGGGTGGGGGGGGGGGGTGTTTAAGTGATCGCATAATCAATATTCAATAGGGTGTGGTGCACTGACTATGTCTTTGATTATTGTATGTTAAATTCCATTATGAAATGGTGTTCTGGAGAGTGGAGACTGGTGTTAGCCACGATTAAACTAACATGAAATAAAACAACAATTTGTGTGGAAATTTGCATCAAATTGAATAAACAATAACGTGAGATATTACTTCATCGGACCATTTCGAATCACATTATAGTCCTACACCTTTTCCAACTGATACTGAAAGTTACAACAGAGTACAATTTGATTTTTTTTTTCAAACTAAATGCATAGCCCCAACTCTTGACACTACTGAATTTGTTTTCTTCATGTTTGTCATACAGATCCCTCTATTTCCTTACACATTATTTGAACATGTAACTAATGATGCACTATATTTAGTTCACACATTCCTGCATGTATTTACACATCTAACAATCACAATTTTTGAGTTCACATTTTAAAAATGCTAGATTTTGAAATATTACTCCAAAGTCCAATTGATGTCTGATGTCATGCTGTGTCCACATGTACCTCTTGGACAGCAATTCTAAGCTGTCTAGCTGTAAAGTACATGTCACTCGATTAAATGCCTTGACTTCTACACAAACCTTTTTGTTCATGCTACAAATCAGATTCACTATCACTTGAAGTGTCTAACTAGTTACTTGACTTTGTATCATCTTGTAGATTAACCAGGTTTACTGCTAGATCCTGAGCTTCTACAGTTCTGGAAATTACAACTTCACTTTCATAGCGTCGCGTTGGTCGCAAAAAATTAAGTCGTGGATAGGAGCCTTGGGGACGCCTTTTTAAGTTGTAGGATCTGTAACTTGAGGCATCAATCCCTTGAACTTCTTTAACCATTTTGATGAACTGGGCTGTGAGTTTTGTCATCCTGATCGCACCCTGTTGTTTGAGAATCTGTTCATCAATGACATTGTGGCAAAACTTTGCATAAGACTCTGCATATAGAATATCTGTTGTTTCTTTTGGCCACTTCCGAGTGAGAAATCTGGTTGCGTTGCGAAAACAACTCGGATGGTATCTTGCCTCGGAATCAACAAGGTCTCTGCCACGCATTTGCAAAAGAAGGGATTCGTTACATGTCAGCTCAGCAGCCTTTCTGAGTTTCCCAGCATCTATTGTCCTGTAACGAGTCAGGGGCTCTCTTCGTCTCTTACAGGTCACCTTGTCCCTTATCCAGTGATCAGTGTGACAAATTATGCACGACACTGGAAGTATGTGTGGTCTGCCTGAAGAAGATGGTCCAGCTACGTTTGATCTTAGTGTTCGCATCTTACAGACAGGTTCAACATCGTCGTTGTCATCATCAGTGGAATCATCTGTAACATTCAAACAAGAGAAAGATACATATTAAATACAACTTTAAAAAAGTTTAAAAAATTTGCTCTGAATTCATTAACCTACACCATTTTACAACTTGAATTGACAAACCTAGCCCAGTTTATCTAAACTTGTTATAATGAATAACTTTTCTTTACAAATGAAAATTTGGGCATAGATTTGGGGCCCTTGTCTTATTTTATCAAATCATTGATATCGACCTCCACCCATATAAAAAATCAACCAAGTATTTGTACAAATGAAAAATTGGGCGTGGGTTTGGGGCCCTTGTCTCATTTTATCAAATCATTGAGCAATTATGAAATATCGACCTCCACCCATATAAAAAAATCAACCAAGTATTTGTACAAATGAAAAATTGGGCGTGGGTTTGGGGCCCTCGTCTTATTTTATAAAACTCACAGAGCAATAATGAAATATTGATCTCCAGTCCACCCATATAAAAAAAAAATCAACTAAGCGCAAATGGAAAATTGGGCGTGGGTTTGGGGCCCTCGTCTCATTTAAAATCATGGAGCAACTACTGAAGAAAGTCTAAAAGTTAAATATCAAACCCCCCCCCCCCCCCCATGACAGGTACTTCTATTTGTTGAACACATGCCAAATTTAACTTAACACACACTAAATAGAGATTTTAATTGTAAATGTATCCCTTTTGTTTGTACATATCTAACCCTAACCCAAATAAATTCACGATTACATCAGGTTGATGCATTTTGCACAACAAAATGACAGCAGGACTAGGTTACAATACAATAACAAACCGTCAAGAACGAATGTAAAAACTTAAATAAAAGCACAACCACATTCCACAAAATGTCAGATTGACATTTCTAATTTCAGTTGGAAAATGGGTTCATACTCATAATATTATTTAAATGTTTGCTTACCATCTTTGGGCGGATTTTTAGCAAGCCTTTCTTCAGTCTTGTTGAGTTTATTCATCTGTGAATCTCTGGTATTGTAGCAATCACGATGATAGCCAATGCACGACTCACCATGCTCATGAAAATCAGCTAAAGATTTTGAGCTCTCTATACAGTATTTTGAAGTGACATCTCTAGCTAATGCACCATAAATACCTGGTAAAACAATCCACCTTAAAACACAAACCTTGAATTTGGCAAAAGAGCTGTCAGAAAAGGATGAAATATTCGCTTTTGTCTGTGCACACACATGCATACAACATTTGAGTGTGGGAGCAGCCATGTTTGTGCAGTTAGTGTAACCATGGTGTAACCAGACCACAGATCAACAGCTGTGATTGGTCAATTAAGGTTTGACCTGGAAATACTGACCAATTAGATAAGCTCTTTTAAGAGCAATGGATAATTTCTTTTGTTAGTTTTTCTTAAATTCTGACTGTTTGTGCCAGTAGAACCAAAAAGAACAAGTCAATCTTGATTCAGTACACATTTATACTAACTATTTCAGAGAAATTAACTTTCCCCACTGACCATGTGAACAAAAGTGCATCTAAATTTGCCATGGCCCATGGCCTAATAGAGGTGGCAGTTATACGGGGCAGCCATACAAGGGCGGCAATACGGGACAGCTATACAGGCGCACCTAATAGGGATTGTTATACGGGGGCAGGTACATGGGGTCGATATACTGCGGCATCTATACGGGTAGTTTTTACGCAGCTACATACGGGCAGTTATACTGGGGGGGGGGTGGGGATAGCGATATAGGGGTAACTTTACTGGGGAAGCTATACGGGGAAGCTATAAGGAGCAGATATATAGGTGCAGCTTACGGGGGCAGCTAAACGGGTGCAGCTAGACGTGGCAGTTAAATGGCAACAATACAGGGGCGGCAATACGGGGCAGCTATATAGTCGCAGTTATATGGGGGCAAATATACTGGGGCAGCTAAACAGGGGCAGCGATATGGGGCAGCAATAAAATGGCAGTTAAATGGGGACAGATATACGAGGAAGATATACGGGGAAGCAATACGGGGCGGCTTCATAGGGGCAGCTACACGTGGCAATTATACAGGGGCAACTATACCGGGGATATACTATGGGGGTAACTATACAGGGGAAGATATACAAGGGGGCATAAAGATGATATACGGGGCAACTAAACGGGGCAGCTAAACGGGGGCAGCTTTATGGGGGAAGCTATACAGGGGCAGCTTATATAGGCAGCTATCAAGGGATGGGGCAGCTTTACGGGGGTTGGTACACGGGGGCAGCAATATAGGGGTAGCTATACGGGGAAAGCTATACAGCGGAATATATGCGAGGAAGCTATGAGGGTAGCTATACGGGGGAACTATACAGGGAAAGATATAAGGGGCAGCTAGACGTGACAGTTATACGGGGGCAACAATACAGGGCGGCAATACGGGGAAGCTATATAGGGGCAGTTGTACGGGGAGAGATATACGGTAGAATATGTACGGGGAAGCTATACTGGGCAGCTATATAAAGGTAGCTATCCGGGGAACCTATAACGGTGAAAATATACGGGTAGCTTTATAGGGCAGCTACAAAGGGGCAGTTATAGGTGAGCAGATATACGGGCAAGCTAGATGGGGCAGCTATACATGGGTAGCCTTACGGGCAGCTTCAAGGGAGCAGCTATATGGACGAAAGCTTTTCGGGGCAGCTATTCCGGGTAGTTATACGAGGGCAACTATACAGGGGCAGCTGTACAGGGGCAGCCCTATATGGGCAACTTTATATGGGGGCAGCTTGACGGGGGTGGTACACAGGGGCAGCAATTTAGGGGTAGCTATACGGGGAAGCTATACGGAGGAAGATATGCAGGGAAGCTATGAGGGGAGCTATATAGCTGCAGTTATACGACATAGCTAAACGGGGCAGATATACGAATCCAGCTATACAGGGGTGGCAATACGGGGCAGCTATACAGGGGCAGTTATACAGGGGGAAGAAAAACGGGGAAGCAATAAGGACAGCTGTAAAGGGGCAGTTATACGTGGGCAGATATACGGGGAAGCTAGACGGGGCAGTTACAGGGGTCCAGCTATACAGGTCGGCAAAACGGGGCAGCTATATAGGGGCAGCTATACAGGGGAAGATATACTGGGAAGACATAGAGGGTAGCTATGTATATATGGGCAGCTAAACGGGCAGCTTTACGGCTGCAGTTGTACGTGCGAAGCTTGAAGGGAATGATAACAGTGGCAGCTATACGGGGCACCTATAAATATAGGAGCAGCTATACATGGGTTGTAATACGTGGTAAACTATACAGGGGCAGCTATTCAGGTGCACCTATAGGGGGCAGCTATACGGGGCAGTTTTAAAGGGGCAGCTATACGGGGGTAGCAATATAAGGGTAGCTATACGGGGAAAGCTATACGGGGGAAGATATGCGGGGAAGCTATAACGGTAGCTATATAGGTGCAGTTATACTGCGGAGCCACACAGGGGTGCCTCCACGGGAGCGGTTAGACGTGGCAGTAATACAGGGGCAGCTTAACGAGGGAAGATATACGGGGAAGCTATACCGGGCAGCTCTACTGGGCAGCAATATACAGGTAGCTATACGGGTGCAGTTATAAAGGGTAGCTAATTTGGGAGCTATATAGTTGCAGTTATACGGCGGAGCTTAACGGGGGCAGCTATACAAGGGCGTCAATACGGGACAGCTATAAAGAGGCAGTGTACGGGGGGGGGGGGGGGAGATATACGAGGAAGCTAGACGGGGAAAATATAGGGGTACCTATACGGCGCAGCTTCAAGGGGGCAGCTATACAGGCGAAACTTTAGGGGAAAGATATAAGTGGCAGCTATAGGGGGCACCTTTATATAGGGGCAGCTATACGGGGAAGTTACACAGGGTAGATAAACGTAGGCAACTATACGAGGGCAGTTATAAAGGGGCGGCTATAAGGGTAGCTTTATGGGGGCATACATACGGGGACAGCTACATTAAGCTACAAGGTCGGTCTAAAGGATTGTTTTGCGACTGTTACAAATGTTATATGTGCTATGGTTAACATTTCCTCCGAAATTAAATGAACATACAAAATAACCTGAGATTGCCCGTGACATTCTACGGTTTTATCAGAATCCAAACTTAAAGCTCATATATGATGTACATTCACAACCCACACAAAAACAAACACGGCATACATCAACATACTGTAAAATATGTAACAATCCTGCAGTCTAAAGGTGTACTTTTTAGCTATATAGGCCTATATTTTACCATACTTCTAATATCAACGGTGTCACTGATATGGTAGTGATACGGGTGTGTCAGTATAGAACTAAGTGTTGTGAGTGCTGAATGACATTCACGAAACAATGCTCTCAACACCCCATCTCCTCTGTTCTCTTTTACAGCTCCCATCCATCAATTTTCTCATTATTTTTGAATTCCGCTTTTTCCTTTAATGTTGCGAAAGATAACGTTGTATCTTTACAAGCTGAAACTACTTGAATCGAGTATCATTAACATATTCTGTATCTTTGCAAGCAGTGCAACTTTCAAGAAATGAGTTTTAGGATTTGAAAAAAAAAATATATACATCATCAACAATATAACAGTTTTCTCAGGACGTTATGGAGGAGTGAAGCTAAAAACACGATTAGATTGATTTTGATCCTTATACTTTAATGTAAGTTAATATGTTTCATGTTATTAATATATACTTGAGAAGAATTGTTTGAATTATAAAGTAGTTGTAAGAGTAATGCTAGAAACACGGGCTACATTCAGGGTCAGAAGGAAGTAAATTGGACCGAAGTTCTGCAGTAGAAGATAGAGGAAGGGATCTGGAAGTCATGTAGTATTAATCATTTTGAAGTTCATACAGACTACAACCATCCCCTCCCATCCCACCACCGGAACCAGTTCGAATAATGGTAAAATCTATGTGCTTAATAAGCTTATAATTCTTACAGCAGTCGAGTACATTTAAGTGACAGATGTTATCACCATATTGATATTAATGATTAGTGTGAATGAAAAGACAGAGGTCGGTCGTGTGTTATTAGAAATAACTGCCATAAAGGTGGATCTCACCTGCCATCCACCGGTCTGCAAATCCAGACGACGAGAAGAAGCGCTCACATTCCAAACTGTATGAATAAAACAACAGAGACCAATGTTAAGAATCAGTGCAGACTTATTCTTCATTGGTCTGGATTGAAATCATCAACATTAAATTAATCTGATTTATGCTGGCTCTTGATAATAACTTCACATCAGCTGAGTAATTAATCTAGTAGCTTCCGTAACGTAGATCTTATCTGTTTACAATCATTATCATCTCAGTTATATAGGTGATCAGTTTACAATCTTTATTTCTCAGTAGGATTCCCGATCAGTTTAATATCACTATCTTTTAAGTTATATAAACTATCATTTTATAATTGTTATCATCTCATTAATATAGCAGAACTGTTGTACACTAATCCTACATAAAATATGTGAAACAACTCAAATAGGAACAATTCTTGAACTTAATTAAGAGTATGATTGTCGAGTATCCGATGCTCAGATTAAAATAATAATCCATGAGACTATGAACTGATCAAAGAACACTCAACATCAGTGACGTCATTACAGACCATGAAATACACTAATTTAAATATTGTTTGTAGAAATTAAACTAAAAGTATTTGGAATTACTTTATTGAGTTAAAGTATGGAGCTACAAGACTAGATAAATCATCGTCATAATCACGTGATCACATTCCCGATGTCCTGAGAGCATGTGAGTTGTATAAAATAAGGTTTATTATGTCATGCTTCCAGGCACTTCATTAGGAATGTTTGTTTTCAACTGTATTAAGACTGCATACATCAATATCTCTAATTGTACTGTATGGAGAAGGAAGGTATGTATATTCTAGCTTCGTGTTATTATGACTTGACATACACAATTACAACATGGAACAATTACACTGTCAACATTACTGACAAGTTTAAGGATTTCTATGTTACAGTCTGTTATCGACAGAAGTGTTGATGGCGACAGACAATCCTTACATGTGAACAAATATGAATGAGGATATTATATCAAAATAAATTATGGTTCGTGGTTTGTCTTGTAGATCATCAATAAAGGCCGTGACAAAACTACAACACGAACTGAACAGAAATATCAGCAACAATTGTATACCATTACAATACTTGTTGATTTGAAATAGAACAGACCATTGTAACATCCCTTTGTTTCTGTGTGTTGACATTTTCAGATTCCGGAATTTAAATGAGAGCCGAGTTTATTGCAGCATATATTATAAAGATATCATAGTTGCAGTGCGCACTCTATTAATAACGGGCCGTTTTACCGGTCCAGATCTACCCACCTGCTATAACTAACTACACGTCCCTAGTTTTACGGTTATGATTCAGTTACAATACTGGTAACTGGTATACTTAATAAAGGTATGACAAATGCACATTTTCACTAAAATTAAGAAACACGTATACATTTTGAATAACCACGTGAGTTTCTTTTTTTCATCAGAGACTAGGTACATCCATGGAAGTTTACTTTATCCAAGCGAAAGGATGACATATTTCCTTTCAGCATTACTTTCATTTAATGAGTAAGAACATTCCCCAAACACAACGTATATAACATTACAGGAACACGAACCTGTACAGCAGCTACTTAGTCAAATACCCCCCTCCCAATTCCCCCGCCCCCCCCCCCCCGACAAAAAGAATAACAGAAGACCACAACAACGAACGAAAAAACAACACAAAAGCAAGAAGCGCGGCGTGAAATATTTATACCTCCCTCCTGCACCCGATCACTCGACTGTATCTGTTTCTGCTAAGTAATGCATTTGTTTGTTTTAACTAACTTTAACGAATACAATGAATTCTATAACGTCTAAAAATTCTTGTAGACGTCTTCACAAGAAGGTGGAACATAGAGTTGAAAACATTCAATTAAAAATTATTACTTAACCTTTCTTGTATACGTTGACAGATAAATATTACTTCTTTAAATTGTATCTACTCTGAATCCCTCTCTTAACTACTACTTGCAAGATCATTGAAGAAACACAGTAAGCTGCCTTACTCGAAAATGTTTAATCTTTCGTTATGATATTTTAGCATCTTAGCGAAAATCAAAGAAACCTATCAAGTTAAAACTTCAACAGATAACACGCGTCAAATGGAGTTAATTATACATCGTTACCTCATCAAGTAATACCGATGTAAAACTGTACCGAATCGATAAAAAGTATGTATTTTGATGGCTTGAAAATGAAACTAATACTCATCAGATAATAAATCAAACCTATTTTATGCACATTTTAATCTTTTACTTTGATAGTTTAATGTTATCAAAGGTTGATGCGAAGTCCCCGGTAGCTGCAGAAGTTAAAAAAAAATTGTCAGGTAGAAGCTTTACCTTAATATTGTACAGAACGTGCGTCAGAGCCCAAGCGGGTCGAGAGGCTAAAGTCCGGAACACAACGGGAGGGGGGGGGGGGTCAACGCATATAGAAGCTGCTATTATTATATTAGCGATAATATGGTCCAAATCTGGCGAAATACAGATATAAAGGAGTAGCAGACAGACCGATTTTTTATCTTGTCTTCGTTATTGTATTCTAACTCTTACTTTCTTAAGTGTTCGACCACGCTGAATTTGTCTCCAATTTGTTGACCGAATTGGCATCAATATGAGACCGAGTTTGGAATTTATCTGGGGCGTGGTGTGACACCCCACACTCCCGTTTGTATGTCTATGAGTTTACTTTCTCAATGTATAATAGTGCAATTCAATTTCCTGTTTACAAATACAGTGTTAGTGTAAGCAACGATCACTTTCAGTATCATATTAGTCTCACTTTGTTTTGACTCTTAACTTTTCGATTTACAAAAGATGTTCATATCATAAGGAAATTAAATGTCTACTGATAATTTAACTTAGTTTCTGCTTGGTTGCTGTGATTACAATAGGAAACAAACGAAATAGGGGCCCGTTCTGGAACAGTTAATAAGTTACACATCACTTGTATACATACGTGTTTAATTTCCTCTATAGAAGTGTAAAATGAATTAAATATTGTTTTAAATTCACATTTGTTGTTAATGCTTTCCTTAATATCATTACCGACATATTATTTATAGTCTAGTATTTTTCAAAGCAAATCATGCTTTAATGTTAATGTTCGTTTATACTTTTCAAGCGCCGACCTAGGAATTGATGGTGTGCCCCCCCCCCCCCCCCCCCTCATCACCACCACCACTACGCATTTCAAACTAACACAGCATTTTCAAGTAGAAAACATAGCACAATGTTGCGTTTAGACTTAGATATATGTTAAACTCTGCCTCAGAAGGTACCATTTGAAGTCTGGGGAAGGACCACAGACCCTACCCCCTTTCCCCCACTTCCCAAATAATGATGCCGGATTTCATTACCGCATGTTCCTGTTAAACACAAAATGCGTATCTTATTTTTGCCTTTATAAGTCTTTGATGTTATTATATTCAGCTAATGTTACCCATTATGATAATTCTGAGTACGGTGCATTTAGTCCCAACGGTTCTTTTACATTTTTGCTCTCTGTCTTGCATTCGCTTATTTTTTTTAAAAACACTTTGCAGCCTATAGTTTTTATTTTAATAACCAACCTATTGGTATTGCGTATTAAATGTATACATTTGCTTTATTAATTTTTAATTTATTTTTGTTTAATCTGTTTTGTCGCGTCATTGTACACGGCCAGTGATATCCGCTGATACAGATGTTGCTATATTAAAATATATTCGAAGACTGCGGTTTACAAAGGGATCACGGGCCAGAACTAACATAATACGGTAGGCCTATACCTTTCTCCAAAATGTCAAGTATCACTAATCCTGAGTTAAATAAGATCCCTGGTAGTAGTACGAATAATCAACATATACCGTGGTGTAAGTAACCAAACTTATGACTGTGTCAAGCATTGTGTTGATTTCGTTTGCTTTCGTTTGCTTGGACAAGAATTAAGTTAGACTTCGCGGATTTATTCTGCAAATCAGATTGAAAGAATAGTTTCTGCGGAGGTGCGTGCGTGTTTGTATGTTGTCTTTGCCGGGGTGGGGGTTGAAAAACTCCGAGGGGGAATGGAACATGTACTTTCATTGTAAGGGCAAAGTACATCATTACATTAAAGCCCTACAAAATCTTAAACAATCATTGTTGCAGTGTAATTAAGTTGCCCAAAGTGTATGATACCACTTCAGTTGGTACGAGATTTAAAGCATCACTTGATGTGATGGCTACTCACCAAAACATATTATAGGACAGTGATCTCAAAAACTCGAAATGAAAGGAATATGACTTAAATCTTAGATCAAGCAAGCTTAGCAATATTAAGTGTTGTTAAATTTCTATAATTCGGTTCGTTGTTTACCATCAAAAGACTGTCTTGGTTTTCTCCGTCATACACTATTGCAGTCATGTGTTGCTGATACAGTATTATCTTGTATGTGAATCAACAACAATCAACAAGTCAACAGACATTCGCATAGGTTGGTAACATCTTTAAATAAATGTAAGAAACTCGAAATGTGACTATTATGACGTCATTGTGACCATACCTTTAACGTTTCTTGAATTCAAGGATGGTGGAATGGATCCAACCGGAATATTGTCTGGCAGATCGTACATGACAAACCTATGGGGAGAAGTAGAGTAACCATCGTGTTAGATGTAGAAGACGTAGAGGAATGTCCTCCTAGTAAGGTATAGGTTTTACCAAATAAATGAAGATAAACAAAGAAAACAACACATAACAAGGAAATAAATCACATCTGATTGATCTGTCTGATCGGAATGACTTAAAATTACAAGTCTGTGTTTCAAAGATGCCACGAAAAATAAACTAGAATGTACATATTAATGTAAATAATAATGATGAAAGTTTGAACTGCTGTATGTAAATTGTACGTGATTGATAGTCATTGTGAAATGTATAGCCGTCCACATTATCAGAATTGGCTCATTCGTTTATATGTTGAACTTTACAATTAATTTAAAGTTGTTTAGACATGCAAAAATACAACATTGTACACCACAAACGGAGTTATATATGTTCTTTATAACAACCGAACGCTCGGATCACGTGATTTATATCGTATGTTATTTTCGGTAAATGTATTGGTTTTGTAGGTCTTCTTTGTGAATCTGTCTCACTTTAAATGAGAACTAAAATGTCTCAGATTGTTAGAGTTAAAATATTGAATATGAAATATAGAATTAATGAAACTTAAAGGTGAACTAATCTCAAAATAGTTTAAGATGCTACAAATTACATTTTTGCAACGAAATGGCCGGATAAAAAACCTGCAAAAAATGCACTGAAACGGAGGAAGAATGGAATGGAGATGGGTAGGAGGGTCGAGGACATAGCAACCTATTTTACTGGGCGCAACAACTGGTCCTCTCGGGTTATTACAGTAAAAAGGTAAACACAAAATAATTGTAATCATAATAATATTAATTTCAATAATTATAATAGGCTAACTATCATAATCATCATAATTATAATACTTATAATAATAATAATAATTATTATTATTATTATTATGATTAATACCCATTTCAGGGTAATCGGAATAATGGCAGAACATGTGCCCAATCAACCCAACGCCCCTATACCCTCGCTCACCCTTCTTTTATGCCTCCGTCGCCCCTGACACGGTAAGTGGATGATTTCATCGCAAACATTGCAGTGAAGTCTACACTCAGTACCGTATTTATACTAGTAAACTGACCTTCAAGTTAATATATATTGATCGTGGCGTGACATGTGGGGAGTATATGAACACAGTTTTACCTCTTTTTCAACAGTGCGCTTTTCAAATCTTTCTTATATTTCTATTTTCAGATAAAAACCATTATATATCGACCACACACAGATCTTGCATAGGGCCGATGTGAACTTACCAAGCTGGTGGCAGGAGTAGAGGGAGGATGTGTAACCTTGAACCTTTGTGGTAGCATATGATTATTCATTATGATTGCTATGAGTTTGGTGAAATACATCAGTGTTGTTAAAGTAGAAATTCTTTATCAATCCAACCTCCCCTTCCAATATTGCGACTCATCAAGCCAAGCAGTATTTCAGTCTGTCTCAACTAACTCAATGCCGATACCTTAATAATGAAACCAATCTGTGTTCAGTGAATATACTATTTGACAGCCCTGCTAACATGTTGTTTACTTCAAAACATAAGAGGAGCATGTGCATATACCATTGCATTGTCTCTAAGATTCCTTACTACGGCAAGTTGAGTTTGGCGAGCAAGAAATGAAATTATCTGGATTAACCGGTAACAGATAATGAATCATATTCAATTAATATCTTCAAGTCTAGCTCATTATCGTCTCAACATTATATAGGTATTGCCTAGATCTGTGTAAAACCAATACTCCGACCAATGGAAAGGAACTATATATGTTACCTATACGTACCTCTAATCTAATAAGCATAATGAATGTATATTGACCGAACTGTTGCTATTTCTGTTTTCATGTAAATAGTTTTCTTTACACTCGTTTGTTTTCTGTATCTTTTTATTGACTGGTGAAGAGCCTCTTTGGAATCTTTCAATGTAACGGATATAGCGGACATAACAACGTAATGTACATCAGGCGCGTATCCAGGATTTTCAAACCCGGGGGGCGCGAATTACTATCTAAGCGGAGCGCCACCATCGGTTGGCGCGCAGCGTACAAGAAAATTTCTTATTTTGATACCCCCCAGATCACCGGAAACGGCACTTCTCGGGCTTGAAATGACCAACCAGATGTACACTTTTTGCCTGAGAACCAAGTATTTCCTAATAGTTTTTTTTTTCCATCCATAACCTTTTTGAAGATTGTCAACCCGGCACACATCATGTTCGACCTGATCGCATCTCCTGTGGGTCTTTGCTTTTGTAGGTGATTCTACGTCACGGCCAACAATACCCGTCAGCCCCACTTTTCAAGGTTTTAAGCCCCATATTTGTTCCGAATTTGAAAATTCACATTTCTCGTGAATAAACTCACTTGAAAACATACCCATAATGTTGTACAAAATTTCATCTATGGACAACCAATATAGAAAAACTTCCTTGAACCCCTAACAGACTGGTCAAAATTGCACGAGTAGAGGGAAGTGTGATGCAGAATGTTGGTCAGAAATTTTCTAAAATTCAGACACAGTTAATTTATTGGTGTATAAATATTAAAACCTGTTATAACGGCTATTATAAAACTTGGTTGAAGGAAATGAAAAAATAGCAGATATTTCCGAAACCGAACACTATACACATAGGCGTAGGAGGCGCGGCGGAAGTGGCGGAGCTAGGGGTATTGGTCAGGAGGAGCGAGAATGGTCTGTAGGGGCGCTTTCAACACTATCTAAGCGGAGCGCCACCACTGGTTGGCGCGTAGCGTACAGACAATTTTTGAGTGAAGATACTCCCTAGATCGCCGGAAATGACCTTTTCCGGGCCTGGCTAATTTGCAGATAAACGAAGAATAAATAGGTGTCATCTCCAAATTACACGAACAAAATGTGACAAATGTCAATAAGTAGATGAGAGCGCAATAAAAAAGTCAATAATCTAGAATAAGTAAAAAGTGGTAAAGAGCTGAAAAACGCGCCAGCAGTCCATTTGAGTCCGTCAGGGGGGGGGGGGGCATGCGCCACCCTGACCGTATGGACGCTCCGCCACTGCGCGGCGGGGGTGCAGCCCCTAATTCGCCATTACTAATGTAAAAGAGAGTTTTGACATAATTGGACCTCCATGCTTTTTAAGTTTTTATACATCTACATGAGACATGTCGTTGTTTACATTAGCATCCCGCGGTATACTGCGCAATTTGAACGGACCGTACGGTACATGATGGCATGCGATGTATTAACCGATGCTTGCTTATATGATATTGACATGAACACGTTGAACGCGCACTTCGCGCGCGGAAATTTTTGGTTATTTTTTTAGGCAAGTCGGACAGTTTTGAGGCTTTTCATCCTGGAACGCCATTTTCATGCTCACTGATATGATGTGATATCTGCTGTTTGCGTCACAAATTCGAACAGGCTCGTAGCGAGGAATTTGCCAAGGGAGGGCGAAGCCTGTAGGCAAATTATCTCAGCGTAGCGCCACCACAGGTTGGCGCGAAGCGTACAAGAACATTTTGGCCGAAAATGCCTCCCAGATCGCTGGAAATGGCACTACACAGGACCATTTGTTAGCGCGAAGCGTACAAGCAAATTTTGGCCGAAAATGTCTCCCAGATCGCTGGAAATGACACTTCCCAGGCCTTGTAAGTTGCATCTAAGCACTTTCTATTTTGAAATTACTTAGCGATATCATTTAAAACAATGCTGAATGGGGGGGGGGGGGCGGGCGGTCGCCCCCATCCCAAAAATCGTCATGTTCCCCAACGACACGATCGAGTTCGAGACCAGCCACAGTTGGTTTCATAGCACAATTCTACACACGCGTTATGATAGACCATATATAGTATATATATAGATCATTAGTGAGAGAGAAAAATGGAAACGTCAAAAAATGGAGTTGTCGGTGTAAGGGGTAGGGTGAGTCAAACTTTTACGAAATCATTGATCCGTCACTGGCTACCCTTCAGCGCCGAATGATGTCACTGTTCCTCTTTCTCTTCCCGGTGTCTTCGCGTTTTTCTTTTACTCCCTCTTTTTCTCCTTTTTCTCTCTTTCTTCTTTTTCTTTTCTCTTCCTTCCTCTCTTCCTCTTCTTTTTTCCCCTCTTTTTTCCTTTTTTCTTTTTTTTTTCTCTCCTCTTTTTCTTACCCGGGGGGCGCGCGCCCCCAACGCCCCCCCCGGATACGCACCTGTACATGTAGGCTATATAATGTAAATATTGATGAACTTTAAATAGTTTATATTGTATCGAACAACCCGTTCTTGTGTAAACCTCTCCGCTGCTACAGCATTGAAAATTATTACGCCCGGAAATAGACGGCAAAACGGGAAGCTCATTGAAGGGAAATCTTGATAACTCGCGGGAAATCTCACACGCAGGGGAAAAGAATAATGTGGAAACAAGGTTAGTGAAAGAGCCAAAGAGGAAATACAATTTAAAAAAGACGATAAATAAGAAAAAACAGAAAAACTTACTAGTGTCTGGGACCCAAAATAGACGGGGGGCGAAGGGCGATTCGCCCTACGAAGTTGAAAAATCGGCCCAGAAAAGAAATCACGAGCGCTAAATAAAAATGCAAATACCACTAAAATCGCCCTCCACATGTACTGCTCAGTACAGTTAACGGGCGCCGCACATTTGGAAGATGACATAATACTGTGAAATAAATCACTGAAAAAACTCTGACTGCCGATCCTTTTGTTATAATACATATAACAGCTTGGTTTTGTACGTTCGCTCAGACACCACCTAGCTAGCTAAAAAAATATCGGTTCGTCGCGTGATTATTTTCGCACACCCGTGTATTTGTATTTTTCTCTCCCAGCTAGGTGTTGTGTATCACGGTACTGTGGAAAGAGTGAGCTAATATTGACAGCTCCTGCGATGTTTTCCTAATATACCTAAAA